>NW_027250685.1:34576-124892 GCF_044704955.1 Pristiophorus japonicus | reverse complement strand
AGAATTGAGATGATGTGCATATGATTGAGCATTGTGCATTGCCATTTGGGTTTTAGCTCCTGAAATAAACTTACAGGCTCCATCATTGAGCTGGAAAGCTCCTGAAAACCTCAAACTGTCAGGAGAGTGACCACAAGACTGCCCTGACTACAGCACTTGATCAAACAGCAGTAGCTCCAGGAGAGCGGAGCACACGTACAGAATGGATCTGGTAGCTGGAATACATAAGAACACAAGAAATAGGAGCAGGAGTCAGCCATTTGGCCCCTCGAGCCTGCTCCGCCATTTAATAAGATCATGGCTGATCTGATCATGGATTCAGCTCCACTTCACTGTCCACTCCCCATAACCCTTTATTCGCTTATCACTCAAAAATCTGTCTATCTCTGCCTTAAATATATTCAATGACCCAGCCTCCACAGCTCTCTGGGGCAGCGAATTCCACAGATTTACAACCCTCTGAGAAGAAATTCCTCCTCATCTCATTTTAAATGGGCGGCCCCTTATTCTGAGACTATGTCCCCAAGTTTTAGTTTCCCCTATGAGTGGAAATATCCTCTCTCCATCCACCTTGTCGAGCCCCCTCATTATCTTATATGTTTCAATAAGATCACATCTCATTCTTCTGAATAAACTCTCTACAACTTGGCTCTTGCAGCCCAGCATTCCTGTTAAATCCATTTCACTAGAACCAAGCATCTCACTCCCACCTCTCACTTTCACAAATATCAAATATAAGTCAACTGACTGAATTGCAATTTTACTGACTCATTCACCTCCACAGTGTCTGGTGGAATGAAGTTCTCTCCTTGAAGAACAGACAAGTGTAGACTATGCTTCCCCTGAAGACTCTCATTTTCCTTCTGCAGCCTCATCAGCTCCTCAGATACCTGCTCCCGTGACCGTATCAGCACTGCCTTTAGGGGAGAAGACAGTTGACAGACAAAACAATCAGTTATCGATCATTAGCTTTTTAAAGTGTATTTTTAGCACAGTAAAACCTCTTTGAAATAGAAGCAAATTTTTTGTGCGTGTCTTAAACTCTCCACCTCTCCATTTCCCCCCCTCGTTCTTTTCCCCTTTCCACTCTCTTTCTTCCCCCCCCCCCCACCCCCCATAGCTGACAGGGCATGACACAAAGTCACATGTAGATCTCAGGAAGGCTGCTTGTGTAGCAAGAGGTGAGATAGATGTACACAAACCCCTCTTAAAACCCATTCACACATTCCAAGCTCAGGCAGTCATGAAGTTGCTGAATGATGGCCGTGGCACCCAGTATTGGCCAATTATATATTCTACTTAGGTTTTAAGTTCTGCTGATGGATTAACAAATAAGAAACCTGATGTAAATCTGTAACTCGAAGAAGCTGAAATCAAACAATGTAAGCTTCATCACGGAGCTAGTGAATCTGAAAGTCCCAAACTGTCAGATTGTGAACAATAATCTATCCCAACCCGAAAGCAAGCTGACAGCGCTACTTCCCAGATGATGTTATTAAACAGTAGAATATGACTATTTTGATTTGGGAAACAAAATCATGACTGTTTGTAACACCATGTTTCCAGCTCAATGCACAGTACTGAAGTAGCTTGCTTTGTGCTGGTTAGTTAGCATAATATAAACAAATTATTTCAGTTAGGTGATGCCCTTCCAATGTCCACGAGCTGTGAATTGTTAAGTTAGAACAGAAGTGCAGAACTATAAACTGTATCAGAGATCTGTACGAGAACCATTAACTCCCAGTGAAACGACCAATATTCCTCGACTGTGTCACTCAGTGCTCCATTGCCACATGTCCAGCCAAAACATACCAGGCTGCTCCTTGACCTGCTGCGACATACCATTTGCTCCTGGGTGCTTCGTTTGGCTTGGGAAAACAACTGTTGCATGTTGGTGAGTAAGCTCTCGGCCTCTTGGGCTCGCTTTAACAGTCTCGTCACCTGGGAGAATAAAACCACAAGGGATGAGGAGTGCAGGAGCAAGGAATACACTGCAATAAAACATGCCATTATTCATACATCTAACCACAACTTTCAGCAGGGGTGCTTTGGTTTAAAATGCTTTGGAAAATATTTTACATTAAAAGAAATATTCTTACTAAATTAACTGTATTTAATTAAATGTACACGCCATTTACAGAATGCCCTAGAAATTCAGAGTTCTATTTCAAAAAATAGATATACATTAATGCTGTACAAGGTTGTAGGGACCGCCAGACTTTCTGGAGTCAGCGAGGTTCCTGAAGTCATCAGGTTTCTGTATTTCTCCATATTTTCTGGTTTATATGTTGCATTATTTCTGTTGCTATAAACTAGCAAAATCTGTTTTCTGCATCGATAGCACTGTTTCCCCTTTGGGTAGCTGATGCGGTCTTTCCGAGGTTAACACAGGGAGTGCGTCAACAGAGAAACATTTGAAAATCACTGCTCTACGATGTTATCGCTGAGATACAGGTTATACCAGTGGGATTTAATACTCTTTTATAAATAGTTATTAGTAATGGTTCAGTAAGTTTATCTATTGGAAGAACTTACATTTATATAGCACCCGTCATGACCTCAGGACGACCCAAAGCGCTTTACAGCCAATTAAGCACTTTTGAAGTGTTGTTACTATTGTAATGTAGGAAACACTGCAGCCAATATTTATACAGCAAGACCCCACAAACAGTAATGAGATACATAACTAATTCAACTGTTTTTGGTGATGTTGGTTGAGACACAGATGGTGGCCAAGACACCGGGGAGAACTCCCCCTGCTTTTCTTCGAATAGTGCCATCCACCAGAGAGAGCATTTTAAGTCTCATTCGAAATACGTCATCTCCACAGTACTGGACTGAAGTGCCAGCTTAGATGATGTGCTCAAGTTCCTGGACTGGGACTTGAATCCACAACCTTCTGACTCAGACAAAAGTGTTACCCACTGAGCCACAAGGTTCCAGGTGCAATCTCTTATCTGTGGCAAGTTTTTTTTCCCCTGTGTACACACAAAATTGTACATGTTTATTTAAATTTCACAAGGAAATACAGGATTTAACTAGTTGCTTCTGCAGCAAACACAAAACATTAGAACAGTTCTTTATTTTTGCATGAACGAACACTGAAATGCAAATCACAAGCGAGTACGATGGGGTTTCAGCCAAGAACCTCATGTGCATGGTCTTCAACTAGGATGGAGATGTTCTTCACATCAGCACACCAGGCTTCCAGTCGCTCCTTCATGGCAGATACCTGTTGCAGGTCCATGTCGCGCAGCTGTACCCACATCATGAGCACCTTATGGTCCACCTCGTCGATGCTCCCTTTCACCGGGCCCGCAGACTGTGCTTTCATCACCAGCATTTCAACCGCGTCGACAGGTACTTTGGCCTGGTGGGATATTTCCTGGAATGTCATCTGCCGGTGATTGGCTGGACTTGTAAATACCATCTCCATTAGACAGAGCAGCTGGAGTTTTTGGGACTGCTACAGTTGGTCTACCAGTGTTAAATGAAGAGACTATCAATTGGCCAGAGTTTCTGCTCCTGATCATGTGATGAGCTCTGCTGGATGCACAAGTCCACACTGCTGCATTAGGAAAGGATTGGGCTTGGATGCCACGCATACCATGGTTAAACTGCCTGCCAACTCTCATTGCTGACATTCTATTATGAATAACGAGCAAGGAAGTGACCTGAAACTAGCTCCGGAACGAACCACTACTTTCCGGAGAGGAAGGAAAGGGAGGAAAAGGAGAGAAAAAAAAGAGAAACACTAGCAGTTTCCTTGGGCAATTTGTACCTGCGGCTCCTGACACAGGCTCCTATATTTCTGCAGACTCAGCTGCATTGCCACGAGAGCCAGTGAATGGAAACTCAGCACCACAGGACAGGGCAGGAATGCGAAAGATGCTCCAGCAGCTTTTGTACACGTCCCTGTCGTCACAAAGTGGCATTTGCAGGAGGCAGAGAACATTGCATGGTGCATGGTACATGGAGACAGCATAAAAAGTAAGGTGAACCTCAAAGTAGCCAGTTAGATAAGAATATAAAGCAGCAAACAGATTGATTGCAAGAGCAGGCGTCAATGCTGTTCAAAACCGTGAACTCATTGATCAGAAGCAAGCTATTCGCCTGCATTCCAACTCCGACCACCACATGGAACCATGGCAACTAGGTAAGGTTTACTCAGCACCATGCAGTCCTCAGTAAAATGACTGGCATAAAATCCTACACAAAATACTTCTCACAAACACCACAGCAAGACATTTTACAAGGAGCATGGCAACGTATGAAATAGGTATTCATGAGCTATCATGTCTGGTTCACTTATAGAAAGAAGTTTCACACCATACTGCTTCCTGGAGCAGATATGCCATTCCGATCATACATGTGTATTCACAGTGACTTTTTCTGCCAGCTTCCAACCACTTTCACTCCACCCGCTTTGTAAAGGGAGCAAATCATGTAAATAAACAGCAACACACACTTTCCGGCCATTATTGTCCTCCTGGCTGTTTCTGATGCCTCTCTGAGGATGCACAGTCAGTTGTGTTGTTAGGATCAGAAGTTACAATGGTACAACAACTTGTATTTATATAGCACCATTAACATAGCAAAACATCCCAAAGTGCTTCACAGGAGTATTACGAGCTAAAAAATTTTGACACCTAGCCACACAAGTAGAAATTAGCGCAGGTGACCAAAAGTTTGGTCAAAGAGGTAGGTTTTAAGGAGCGCCTTGAAGGAGGAAAGAAAGGTAGCAAGACAGAGGGGTTTGGGCAGAGAGTTCCAGAGTTTTGGGCCTAGGCAACAGAAGGCACGGTCACCGATGGTTGAGCGATTATAATCAGGGATGCTCAGGAGGGCAGAATTAAAGGAGCGCAGACATCTCGAGGGGATTGTGGGGCTGGAGGAGATTAGAGAGATAGGGATGGGGGAGGCCATGGAGGGACTTGAAAATAAGAATGAGAATTTTGAAATCGAGGCGTTGCTTAACCGGAAGCCAATGCAGATCAGCGAGCATAGGGGTGATGGGTGAGCGGGATTTGGTGCAAGTTAGGACACGGGAAGTCGAGTTTTGGTTCACCTCTAGTTTACGTAGGGTAGAATGTGGAGGCCAGCCAGGAAGTCATGTCGAGAGGTAACAAAGTTATGGATGAGGGTTTCAGCAGCAGATGAGCTGAGGCAAGGGTGGAGACGGGCGATGTTACGGAGGTGGAAACAGGGGGCCTTAGTTATGCTGCGGATATGCGGTTGAAAGCTCATTTCAGGGTCAAATATGTCACCTAGGTTGTGAACAGTCAGTGGCTAGGGAACGGAGTTTGTGGTGGGGACCGAAAACAATGGCTTTGGTCTTTCCAATATTCAACTGGAGAACATTTCTGCTCATCCAGAACTGGATGTCGGACAAGCCGTCTGACAATTTAAAGACCGAGGAGCGGCCGAGAGAAGTGGGGGTGAGGTAGAGCTGGGTGTCGTCAGTGTACATGTAGAAACTGACGCTGTGTTTCCGGATGATGTCACCAAGGGGCAACATGTAGATGAGAAATAGGAGGGGGCCAAGGATAGATCATTGGGGGACACCAGAGGTAACGATGCAGGGCGGGAAGAGAAGCCGTTGTAGGTGATTCTCTGGCTACGAGTAGCTGGATAAGAATGGAACCAGGCGAGTGCAGTCCCACCCAGCTGGACAACGGTGGAGGGGCCTTGGAGAAGGATTGAGTGGTCAACCGTGTCAAAGGCTGCAGACAAGTCAAGAAGGAGGAGGGGGGATAGTTTACCTTTATCACAGTCACAAAGGATGCCATTTGTGACTTTGACGAGAGCCGTTTCGGTACTGTGGCAGGGGCGGAAACCGGATTGGTGGGATTCAAACATGGAATTGCAGGAAAGACGGGCACGGATTTGGGAGGCGACAACACGTTCAAGAACTTTGGAGGGGAAGGGAGGTTGGAGATGGGGCGGAGGGGTCGAGGGTTGTTTTTTTTTGAGGCGAGGGGTGATAACGGCAGATTTGAAGGAGAGGGGGACAGTACCTGAGGAGAGAGAACCGTTAACAATGTCAGCTAACATGGGGGCCGAAAAAGGATGTTGGGTGGTCAGCAGTTTGGTGGGAATAGGGTCAAGGGAGCAGGAAGTGGGTCTCATGGACAGGATGAGCTCGGAAAGGTCATGAGAGAAGATCGGAGAGAAACTGGAGAAAGATGTGAGGTCAGGGCTGGGGCAGGAGGCTTTCTCAGAGGAAGTTTGGCCCGGTGGGCTAGGGGAAGAAAGGGAAGAGGCAGCTGATCGGATGGTCTCGATCTTAGAGACAAAAGTCCATGAGCTCTTCACACATGGGGAGAGGGATTTAAAAAGATAGTTAGCAGTGGAGGATAGAAGCCGGGGTTTATCTTTACATTCCAGAATGATTCTGGAATAGTGAGCGACTTTGGCAGACGAGAGCAGGACCCGATAATTCTTTATGGGGTCCAGCCAGATCTGGCACACTACATACCTAGATGACGTGAGTCCGCAAAATGATGGCAGATGGAGTTCAATGTGGGGAAATGTGGGGTCACCCACTTTTGATCCAAGACAGACAATTGGAATATTTTCTAAATAGTCCTATCTCCAACCTCCCTTTCCTTTCCAAAGTCCTTGAACCTGTTTTTGCCTTCCAAATCTGTGCCCATCTTTCCCTCAACGCCATGTTTGAACCTGTCCAGTTAGGTTTCCACCCCTGACACAGTACAGAAATGGCCCTTATCAAAGTCACAAATTACATCCTGTGACTGTGATCGTGGTAAACTATCTCTCCTCATCCTTCTCGACCCAGTTTACCACACCATCCTTCTCCAACGTCTCTTTGTTGTCCAGCTGAATGGGAGTGCCCTCTCTTGTCTACTTCCATTCTTATTTACCAGTTGTAGCCAGACAATCTCCTACAATGGCTTCTCTACCCGCTCCTGCCGTTGGCCCCCTCTTATTTCCCATCTATATGCTGCCCCTCAACAACATAATCCGAAAACATGTCAGATTCCACAAGTATACTGACACCCAGCTTTACCTCACCACCACCTTGCTCGACCCAGTCAATGCAACTGATTTGTCACTCTGCTTGTTCAACATGAGCAGAGATTTCCTCCAACTAAATATTGGGACGACTGGAGTCATCATCTTTGGCCATGCCACAAACTCTGTTCTTATGCCACAGATACCATTTCTCTCCCTGGCCACTGTCTGAAGCTAAAACAGATTGTTCGCAACCTCAGCGTCCTATCTGTCCTGGGACTGAGCTTCCAACCCAATTTACTCTCCATCACAAGTAATGCCTACTTCCATCTCTGTAACATCGCCCGACTCCGCCCCTTCTACAGCTCATCTGCTGCTGAAACCTTCATTCATGCTTTTGTTACCTCCAGAATCCACTATTCCAATGCTCTCCTGCCCGACCTCCCATCTTCACCCTTCATAAACGTGAGCTCATCCAAAACTCTGCTGCCCATATCCTATTCTGCACCAATTCCCACACATCCATCACCCATGTGCTCGCTGACCTACATTGGCTCCAGGTCCAGCAACACCTCAAATTTAAAATTCACATCCTTGTTTTCAAAACCCTTCCATGGCCTCGTCCCTCCCCAGCTCTGTAACCTCCTCCAGCCCTAAAACCCTCCAAGATCTGCATTCCTGCATTTTTGGCATCTTGTGCATCCCCAATTTCCTTCGCCCACCATCGGCAGCCGTGCTTTCATCCACCTAAGCCCTAGACTCTGGAAATTTCTCCCTAAAGCTGTTCGCCTCTCCACCTCTTTCCTTTAAGTTGCTCCTTAAAACCTACCTCTATGACCAAGCTTTTGTTCACCTGCCCATATATATCTTTATGGGGCTCAGTGTCAAATTTCGTCCAATAACGATTCCTTTGAAGGGCTTTGGGATATTTTACTATGTTAATGGCACTATATAATGCAAGCTGTTGTAAATGAGGAGACTAGGAACTGTGGAGGATTTGGGTGTCCATGTACACAAATCACAAAAAGCTAGTTCTCGGGTACAAAAAGTAATCAAATAGGTTAATTGAATGTTGGCCTGTATCTCAAGGGGGCTGGAATACAAAAGTGAGTAAGTGATACTTCAGTTATGTACAGCTGTGGCCAGACACGCACAGCTGTGGCCAGACCCCGTCTGAAATACTGCGTTCCATACCACACCCCAAAGGATACATTGGCCTCGGAGCGGGTACAACACAGATTCACCAGATTATCAGGGCTTAGAGCGTTAAATTGAGATGACAGGTTGCATAAATTTGGTTTCTATTCCGTTGAGTTTAGAGGGTTGAGGCTAACTGAGGTGATACAAGAATTCGATAGGGTAGATACAGAGAAACCATTTCCTCTGGTGGGAGAATCCAGATCATGAGCACAATGTTAAAATTAGAGCCCGGCCATCTAGGTGTGATATTAAGAAGCACGTGATATTGAAAATCTGGAACTCTCTCCCCAGAAAAGCTGTGGATGCTGGGTGGGGGGGGGGGGGGGTCAATTGAAATTTGGAGACCGAGATGGAGTTTTTTTTGTGGGGAGGGTATCAAGGGTTAGGGAGTAAAGGTGGGTAAATGGGGTTGAGGTACAAATCAGCTATGATCTGACTGAATTTGAGGGGCTGAATAGTTGAATATTCTTTCACTTTTTATTGATCCTGTTCCCACCAGCCTGCTCCTCTCCAAGGCTTTGGTTCTCATTCCTTGCCTTTTCCTGAAACTATGCAACTGAACTGGATGAAGGTCCCTTCTGCGTGCTAAGTGTGATAACGTTACAAACCCACTCGTTGAAAAGGGTTAGATTGTCCATTACTTGGAGCAGCAACAATCCCCATAGCAAAGTGAAGATTAGCCCTGGTACATGGACAAAACACAGACATTCCTCCGGCCAGCAAGGAATCGTATCTAAATTACAGCAACAAAGTGAGCAAAAACAAATTAATGTATTAAAGAACTTCATTCAATTGTAGAAATCATAAGAATGCCTGATGTAAATAAAACACACAGTGGCCTTGCCTCCTGAAATATAAACCTCCCAGCTCAGCATGAGTCAATGTCAAGGCTGCTCAGACTCCGGTTACAGAGTTCCAAATCATTCTTTTTACTTTCCAAACACCAAAGTTCCATTGCATAAATTGAATAAAAACTGCTGCAAAACTGCTGCCTGGATTTCCAAAAACAGCAGAATAAATAACCAAATTACATTTTTCTTTTATTCATTCTTGGGCTGTTGGCATCACTGGCAAGGCAAGCGTTTAATGCTCAGAGAAGGTGGAGGGCCTTCTTTGCTGCAGTTTGATAGAACCGAGTGGCTTGCTAGGGGACTTCCTCTACACTCAGTGTCCTACCATTTAACGTGTATTCCCTTGCCTTGTTAGGCCCCCCCTCACACTTAGCTCACTGTTCCGCCCATCTGACCAGTACATTGATATCTTGCTGCAATCCGCAACTTTTTTCATTATCAACCACACAGCCTATTTTAGTGTCATCTGCAAACTTGTTAATCATACCCCCAACATTCAAGTCCAAGTTGTGCTTATTTGTACTGCAAAAATGACCACCATGCTCCACCCTTTGTCTATGATTGGTCCCCTTGGAGAAACCGTCCATTCCAAGGTCTCACTGTCTTTGCAAATTGTAACTCGATCCACTTTGACTTCATGAAGCAACAGAGGACAGAGCTCTCCAGAATACAGCAAGGGTCAGCCATAGTCCTGTACCCCAATCCCAGTACATGCCTCCCCAAGTCGAAGTGCGTGCCTTACCCCAGCCCACCATAGAAGAGAGTCGGGGGGTGTGGGGTTGAAGAGAGTTGGGTAGGGGGGGGGAGGAGAAGAGAGTCGGGTGGGGGGAGGAGAAGAGCGTCGGGGGGGGGGGGGGGAGGGAGAAGGAGGGAGAGCGCAGAAGAGTGTCAGTCCGGGAGGGGGGGGGGGGGAGGAGGAGGGGGGTGGCGGAGGGGAGAGAGGCGGCGCCTCAGGTCCTGTATCTCGGCACCACGTGCATGGAATGATTCGGTCCGGGAGGGGGGCGGAGCTTGATAGGGGTGGGGCTTGTCTGGCAAAAAAAGTGCAGTACGGGCAGAGGGCTGGACAGACGCCCGTCTGTTAAAACAAGTGCAGTACAAATAGTTAAATCATTGATATATACCATAAAAAGCAAGGGACATAGTACTGAGCCCTGTGGAACCCCACTGGAAACATCCTTCCAGTCACAAAAACACCCATCAACCATTACCCTTTGCTTCCTGCCTTTGAGCCAACTTGACACTTTGCCCTGGATCCCATGGGCTTTTACTTTCATGAACAGTCTGCCATGTGGGACCTTGCAGAAATCCATATACACTACATCAAAGACACTACCTTCATCGACCCTTCAAGTTACCTCCTCGAAAAATTCAATCAAGTTCGTCAGATACGACCGTCCCTCAACTGGCTGACTGTCCTTGATTAATCGGTGTCTTTCCAAATTAAGATTTATCCTGTCCCTCAGGATTTTTTTCCAATAATTTTCCCACCATTGAGGTTAGGCTAACTGGCCTGTAATTACTCAGTCTATCCCTTTCTCCCTTTTTAAACAAAGTACCACATTTGCAGTCCCCCTGTCCTCTGGCACCACACCTGAAGCCAGAGCGGATTGGAAAATGATGGTCAGAGCCTCTTGCTATTTCCTCATTTGCTTCTCTTAACAGCCTGGGATACATTTCATCCGAGCCTCAGCCCTTTAATACTTCCTCTCTCACTATACTTATCTTGTTGAATATTTCACACTCCTCCTCCCTCATTGCAATGTCTGCATCGCCCCTCTCTTTTGTGGAAACAGATGCAAAGTATTCATTAAGAATCATACCCATGTTTTCTGCCTTCGCACACAGATTTCCTTTAATAGATCTAACTCTTTCTCTCGTTATCCTCTTGCTCTTAATGTATTTATAAAACATCTTTGGGTTTTCCCTGATTTTACTTGTCTCTCTTTGCTTTCCTGGTATCTTCTTTTTTGGTGAGCAAAGTGAGTGAAATGTCGGTATCCTGTTAGACACATTTGAATCTGTCTTGATCATTTTGATTCCTGTCCTTACTGCATGGTTTATGCTGTTACGTTCATATTGTTTTACTGGGGGGGAGATGACGTTGTCACATATTGCAAATTGAATTAGTCACCTTAATGGATCTTTTTAATTTATCTTAGATCACTTTACACAGCTCTATAACAATGGAAGTTAGTGCCATCCTACAATATTGCTGTCACTGGTTTATTTCCCCAGAATAGTTTGGTATTTGTAAAAGTGATCAGGACCCAACTATCTATCTAGATTGTGCTCGATCATACTACTGCAGTGCCGCAAAATAAACACCAACTGCGTAAACCGAGCTTCATCATCAAGGCAGACATTTTAGGTGTAACTGAGAAATGCTGTGCCTGCCCCAGGTACCTGGTTACTGGTATCCTCAGAGCTCTTTTTGACATAATCCTCCAGCTCTTGTTTCTCCTTCATTGTTCTTTCCAGCTGTTCATTGGCCTGTCGTAGCATCACTTGCAGCTTCTTTACCTGCACAGTTATTAAGCAGATAGACACAACATCAGAAAATGCAATGTGTAGAATCACTTTCAGCACAAGACAACATGCACTTTCAATTATATTTGTACTCAATGTCTTGTATGGAACAGGGATGATCACTGATCTAAGTTAATAAAAGGAGCAGCGCCCGAGGCCCGAGACCAGTGTCAAGAGCGGGACCAGAGGAGCAACGGTGGAGGGGACAAAAAGGAGCTAGCTGGGAATTGGAGCAATTCAACAGAGGCAAAAATCGAAAGTGTGACGTCAGCTCAAGGGAAACAGCTGATTGGTGAGTGATTTTGTCTTCTAGTTTTAAGTTTATTTCATAGTCAAATAGTTCATAGTTTAGTTCACAGTCAAATAATTAGAGGCATGGCAGGGCAGCTCAGTCCCCTGGAGTGCACATCCTGTGCCATGCGGGAAGCTCTGGATGCTTCACGTAGTCTGGATGACCACGTGTGCAGGAGGTGTTACCAGCTACAGCAACTTGAGCTCTGGGCGGAGAACTTTGAGGATCGCACGTTTCTAGAGGTGGCCACCATGCAGCTTAAGTGTGTGCAGGCAGAGAGGGAATGGGTGACCGCCAGACAGGAGGAGGACCAGACAGGGGAATGCAGCCAGATCCAAGTCCATGGCACCACGGGTGGCTCAACTGCACGGGGGAGGGGGGGAGAAGAAGAATGGAAGAGTGGTAGGGGACTCAATAGTCAGCGGAGCAGACAGGCATTTCTGTGGCCATAGACCTGACTCCAGGATGGTATGTTGCCTCCCTGGTGTCTGGATCAAGGATGTCACTGAGTAGCAGCAGGGCATTCTGGGGGGAAGAAGATGAACAGCCAGAGGTCGTGGTCCATATCAGGACCAATGACATAGGTAGAAAGAGGGATGAGGTCCTGCAGGCAGATTTTAGGGAGCTAGATTAAAAAACAGGACCTCAAAAGGTAGCAATCTCCAGGTTACTCCTAGTGCCACGTACTAGTGAGTACAGAAATAGGATAGGACAGATGAATGCGTGGCTGGAAGGATGGTGCAGGCTTTAGATTCCTGAGGCATTGGGCCCGTTTCTGGGTAAGGTGGGACCTGTACAAGCCAGGCAGGTTGCACCTCAACAGAGTCAGGATAAATATCCTCGCAGGGGGGGGGGGGGGGGGGTTGCTCGTGCTGTTGGGGAGGGAAGGGAAAGAAGCAAAGCTGGAATTGGAAAGCAAAAAAGTAGAAAGTGAATTTGGAAGACAGAGGAAACGAGGACTAGACAACAAGGAAGTTTGGCAGTGCTAAATGGTATAAAGTTCAATGCAAGGAGTATAGGAAATAAGACAGACGAGCTGAGAGCACAGATAGACACGTAGTACGATATTATAGTTAGTAATGAGACATGGCTGAAAGAAGGGCAGGTACAGTTAAAGGGTTTTCAGACGGGATAGAGAGGGGGTCAAAAGGAGGGGGCGGAGGGAAATCACAGTATTGATTAATGAAACAATTACAGCTGTGAGGAGGGATTCTATGTTGGAAGGATCATCAAATGAGTCCATATGGGTCGAATTGAAGAACACAAAAGGGGCGATCACACTGCTGGGAGTGTACTATAGACCCCCAGTCAGATAGAAGAGCAAATATGTAGGCAGATTTCTGAGAAGTGCAAAAACTAAAGGGCTGTAATAGTAGGAGATTTCAATTACTCTAATATTAACTGGGATAAAATTAGTGTGAAAGGTATAGAGGGTACGGAATTCCTAAAATGCATTCAGGAGAACATTTTTTTAGTCAGTATGTAGCAAGCCCAACAAGGGAGGGAGCTGTTTTGGACTTAGTTTTAGGGAATGAAGCTGGAGAGGTGGAAGGGGTATCAATGGGAGAGCAATTTGGTGCCAATGATCATAATTCAGTTAGATTTAGGGTAGTTATGGAAAAAGACAGATAGACCAGGAATAAAAGTTCTCAACTGGGGAAAATTTTGATAAGCGGAGAGGTGATTTAGCCATAATGGAGTGGAAACAGTGGGAGGCATTCAAGGAGAAGATCCGGAGGGCTCAGAGGAAGTATATTCTCAAAGAAAAAGGGCAGGACTAACAAATCTAGAGCCACTGGATGTCTAGGGACACAGAGAAGGATAAAGAAAAAAATGGGAGGCTTATGACAGATACTGAGGGCTCAATACTGCAGAAACCCTAGAGAACTATAGAAAAGTGCAGGGATGCAATTAAAAAGGAAATTGGGAAAGCAAAGAGAGCATTACTACTAGGGGGATCAAGGGGTATGGCGAGAAAGCAGGAATGGGGTACTGAAGTTGCATATTCAGCCATGAACTCATTGAATGGCGGTGCAGGCTAGAAGGGCCGAATGGCCTACTCCTGCACTATTTTCTATGTATGTTTCTATGTATGAAAACATTTTGGCAAGTAAAATCAAGGAAAACCCAAAGATGTTTTATAAATACATTTAGAGCAAGAGGATAACTAAAGAAAGAGTAGGGTCTATTAGAGACCATAAAGGTAATCTGTGTGTGGAGGCAGAAGACATGGATATGGTTATTAATAAGAACATAAGAAATAGGAGCAGGAGTAGGCCATTTGGCCCCTCCAGCCTGCTCCGCCATTCAATAAGATCATGGCTGATCTGATCATGGACTCAGCTCCACTTCCCTGCCCACTCCCCATAACCCTTTACTCCCTTATCGCTCAAAAATCTGTCTATCTCCACCTTAAATGACCCAACCTTCACAGTTCTCTGGGGCAGAGAATTCCATAGATTTACAACCCTCAGAAGAAATTCCTCCTCATCTCAGTTTTAAATGGGCGGCCCCTTATTCTGAGACTATGTCCCGAGTTTTAGTTTCCCCTATGAGTGGAAATATCCTCTCTGCATCCACCTTGTCGAACCCCCTCATTATCTTATATGTTTCGATAAGATCACCTCTCATTCTTCTGAACTCCAATAGGCCCAATCTACTCAACCTTTCCTCATAAGTCAAACCCCTCATCTCCGGAATGAACCTAGCGAATCTTCTCTGAACATCCTCCAATGCAAGTACAGTCTTCCTCAAATACAGAAACCAAAACTGTACGCAGTTCTCCAGGTGTGGCCTCACCAATACCCTGTACAGTTGCAGCAGGACTTCTCTGCTTTTATACTCTATCCCCCTTGCAATGAAGGCCATTTGCCTTCCTGAATACTTTGTGTCTGTTTTCACAAAAGAGAGGGGCGAAGCAGACATTGCAATCAGGAAGGAGGAGTGTGAAATATTATATGAAATAAACTTAGTGAGAGAGGAAGTATTAAGGGGTTTAACAGCTTTCAAAGTGGATACAATCCCAGGCCCAGATGACATGTATCCCAGGCTGTTAAGAGAAGCAAAAGAGGAAATAGCAGAGGCTCTGACCTTCATTTTCCAATCCTCTCTGGCGACAGGTGTGGTGCCGGAGGCTTGGAGGACTGCTAACGCGATACCATTGTTTAAAAAAGAGAGAAAGGGATAGGCCGAGTAATTACAGGCCAGTCAACCTAACCTCAGTGGTGGGAAAATGATTAGAAAAAATTGAGGGACAGGATAAATCTTCATTTGGAAAGACACAGATTAATCAAGGACTTTGTTAAGCATGGATATTGTTAAGGGAAGGTCGTGTCTGACTAACTTGACTGAATTTTTTGAGGAGGTAACCAGGAGGGTCGATGAGGGTGGTGCATTTGATGTAGTGTATATGGATTTTAGCAAGGCATGGGAATACACATTAAATGGTAGGACGCTGAAAAGTGTAGAGGAACAAAGTGACATTGGACTGATTGTGCACAGATTCCTGAAGGTAGGCCAGATAGATAAAATGGTTAAGAAGGCATACGGAATACTTGCCTTTATTAGCTGAGGCATGGAATAAGGGAGGTTATGCTTGAACTGCATAAAACAATAGTTAGGCCACAGCTGAGTACTGCATGTAGTTCTGGTCACCACATTACAGAAAAGATGTGATTGCACTGGAGAGGGTACAGAGGAGATTTACAAGGATGTTGCCTGGACTGGAGAATTTTAGCTATGAGGAAAGATTGGAGATGCTGGGGTTGCTTTCTTTGGAACAGAGGAGGTCGAGGGGAGATCTTATTAAGGTGTATAATATTATGAGGGGCCTGTATAGAGTGGATAGGACGGACCTATTTCCCTTAGCAAAGGGGTCAACATCCAGGGGGCATAGATTTAAAGTAATTGTTGAAGGTTTAGTGGGATTTGAGGGGAAATTTCTTCAACCAGAAGATGGTGGGGGTCTGGAACTCACTGCCTGAAATGGTGGTAGAGGCAGAAACCCTTACCACATTTAAAAAGTACTTGGATGGGCACCTGAAGTGCTGTAACCTACAGGGCTACAGACATAGAGCTGGAAAGTGGGATTAGACTGGATAGCTCTTTGTTGACTGGTGTGGACACGATGGGCCGAAATGGCCTCCTTCTGTGCTGTAATTTTCTATAATTCTATAAAATACCTTCTATTGTGTGTGTGTGAAAGAAAAAGTATGTGAGAGAATGCAGGAGGGTGCGGAAAAGAGTGTGAGAGAGTACAGAAGAGAGATTACGTACGAGAAAGAAAGAGATACTAAGTGACTGATGGAGAGCAAGAAAGACAAAGTGAAAGACAGAGCTGAAAAAGGGTCCTCACCCTCAACATTAACTTGTCAATCAGCATTTGTGGAGAACAGTCATGTGTCTTCTGCATTTTTGTTTCATATCAATGCAAAGTTTTGCCAAGAGTTTTATCCTGCATGCATTGTGCAATATGCGGTTGTGTTGGATTGTAATATCTCGTTAACAAACCATATTCCTGTTGTATAGTTAGGCGTTAATTTGTGCCCTTATTGCTCAGACAGGAATTACAATAACTTATCACATGACTACCAGTATGGTGCCTCCATTTAGTATTAGTACAGTCAGCAAGAGGAAGGAACTGAGACAAACTTAACACTAAAACCTTTAACACAAAACCTCAGGGAGGTTGTTGGTTTACATTTCCAACTAAGCACGTGGATTTCACTGGCACAGACTTCAGTGCCGAGAAGCATCAATCGACAAGATGCTGCAAAGATTAGAACCTTTTGAAACTTACTGTAAACCTGTAGATTTCACAATTTACATTTACTACACACTGTGAGGCATTTGGCACACTTTCATGCAGAGTTTATAAGAACACAACAAATAGGCCCTTTGAGCCATTTAATAAGATCATGGCTGATCTTCTACATCAACTCCACTATCCCGATATTCCTCGATACTGTATCGATCTCAGCCTTGAATATACCCTTTGACCGAGCATCCACTACCCTTTGGGGTAGAGAATTCCAAAGATTCACAATCCTCAGTGAATACATTTCTCTTCATCCCTGTCTTAACTGGCTACCTCCTTCCGCTGAACCTATCACCCCTAGTTCTACACTCTCCAGCCAAAGGAAACAATTTCTTAGCATCTACCTGTCAAGCCCTCGTATATATTTCAATGAGATCACCTCTCACTCTTCTAAATTCCAGAGTATAGGCCCAATCTATTCCATCTCTCCTCAGAGGACAGCGCTCTCATCCCAGGAGTCAGTTTGGTGAACCTTCGTTGCACCCCTCTGTGGCAACTATATCCTTCCTTCGGTAAGGAGACCAAAACTGTACACAGCACTCCAGGTGTGGTCTCACCAGGGCCCTATATAATTACAGCAAGACATCTTACTCTTATACTCCAATTCCCTTGCAATAATGGCTAATATATCAGTTGCCTTCCTAATTGCTTTCTGTACCTGCATGTTAACTTTGTGATTCGTGTGCAAGGACACCCAGGTCCCTCTGAATACCAACATTTACAAGTCTCATCTTTTAAAAAAAAATTTAGCTTTTCTATTCTTCCTACCAAAGTGGATAATTTCACACTTCCCACATTATCAGACATCTGTCTTGTTCCAGTGCCTTATCTCCACTTCTCTTATTTCTCCCATTCAATACTACAAGGGTCTGTTTGCATTCCAGCTCAGCTAATGTTCTTAGTCTCCATTTATCTTCACAATTACAAAATAGTGCCTTTTACATACACAAAGGGCCATCAATATAAGATAGTCACGACTAAATACAATAGGGAATTCCAGAGAAACTTCTTTACCCAGAGAGTGGTTAGAATGTGGAACTCACTACCACAAGGAGTAGTTGAGACGAATAGCATAGATGCATTTAAGGTGAAACTAGATAAACACAAGGGAGAAAGGAATAGAAGGGAATGCTGATGGGGTTAGAGGAAGTCGGGTATGAGGAGGCTCATGTGGAGCACTAACACCGGCATGGACCTGTTGGGCCAAATGGCCGGTTTCTGTACTGTAAATTCCAGGTAATTCCATGCCAACATTATCCGATAATCTGTTTACAGAATATAATGGACCTCTCAAATCATTAAAATCTCGAGAAAAAAGCTTGTACATCATTAAAAAAACCATCTTCTCAACACGTGTCGGCGCATTCTTCAACTCGGTATCGGAGCCATTTCTCCTACCACATCACTCATAGAAACATAGAAAATAGGTGCAGGAGTAGGCCATTCAGCCCTTAGAGCCTGCACCACCATTCAATAAGATCATGGCTGATCATTCACCTCAGGACCCCTATCCTGCTTTCTCGCCATACCCCTTGATCCCCTTAACCGTAAGAGCCATATCTAACTCCCTCTTGAATATATCCAATGAACTGGCATCAACAACTCTCTGCGGCAGGGAATTCCACAGGTTAACAACTCTGAGTGAAGAAGTTTCTCCTCATCTCAGTCCTAAATGGCCTACCTCTTATCCTAAGACGGTGTCCCCTGGTTCTGGACTTCAACATCGGGAACATTCTTCCCACATCTAACCTGTCCAGTCCCATCAGAAACTTATATGTTTCTATGAGATCCCCATAGGAACTAAGAGAGTCCATGGAGTGTTGGAAAATGACCACCAATGCATCTACTATTTCTAGGGCCACTTCCTTAAGTACTCTGGGATGCAGACTATCAGGCCCTGGGGATTTATCGGCCTTCAATTCCATCAATTTCCCTAACACCATTTCCTGACTAATAAGGATTTCCCTCAGTTCCTCCTTCTCGCTAGACCCTCGGTCCCCTAGTATTTTTGGGAGGTTATTTGTGTCTTCCTTAGTGAAGACAGAACCAAAGTATTAGTTCAATTGGTCTGCCATTTCCTTGTTCCCCATTTTGAATTCACCTGATTCTGACTGCAAGGGATCTACATTTGTCTTCACTAATCTTTTTCTCTTCACATATCTATAGAAGCTTTTGCAGTCAGTTTTTATGTTCTCTGCAAGCTTCCTCTCATACTCTATTTCCCCCTCCTAATTAAACCCCTAGTCCTCCTCTGCTGTACTCTAAATTTATCTCAGTCCTCAGGTTTGCTGCTTTTTCTGGCCAATTTCTATGTCTCTTCCTTGGATTTAATACTATCCCTAATTTCCCTTTTTAGCCACTGTTGAGCCACCTTCCCGTTTTATTTTTACGCCAGACAGGGATAAGGACCGAGCCAGGGGGGGCCCCCAAGAATCATTAGATTGCTGTCCTCGCCCTCATTCCTGCAATCTCCCTCGTAATGCTCATTTCGTTTGTTATGTTGGGGAGGGAACGAATCAAAAATTCTAAACTGAGCCGTGAGTATCATCTTCCGTCTCTTTGCTCCTCTTCCTTCTCCTCCCCCAATCCAGAACTGAGGTGAAGTGAAATGGATGGGTGTGGAATGACGGTGGGGAAATGGTGACGAGCGGAGAGAACTGTCTGTAACTGAGCTACAGATTCTGTACCCGTGGTTTGTTGGTCCCAATCGGGAGATCGGAAAGTGCCAGGTTGTGTACCGCTCCACTACTGTCTCTCACGCTGCACTTGTAGCTCTGAGTGTTACCCCCAGTGTTCGCCTCCCAGGACTGACCGAGCACTCTCCTTCCCCCTCACGATTAACTGAGCTCTCCCCTTTCCCTCTCAGGACTGACCGAGCACTCCCCTTCCTCCTCACGACTGACAGAGCTCTACCCTCTCCCCCAGTGTTCCCCCGCCCCAGGACTGACCAAGCTCGCCCCCCCCCCTCCCTCAATAATCCAAGGGAAGGTTTTGAGCTTTTCTGGTTCATCTGCAGGTGCCAACATTTATTGTGAAATTCTCCTTATCGTAGGTGGGGTAACCCAGGAAACTGAGGAGGCAAGAGGAGGAGAGCCTTACGTTCAGTGTGTGATTGCTGAAGAAATACCAGCAACGCTGTCTCCGCAAGATCCTGCAAATCCTCTGGGAAGACAGACCTACCAACGGTGTTGTCCTCGATCAGGCCAACATCCCCAGCATTGAAGCACTGACCACACTCAACCAGTTCCGTTGGGTGGGCCACATTGTTCGCATGCCCGACACAAGACTCCCAAAACAAGCGCTCTACTCGGAACTTCTTCACCACAAACGAGCCAAAGGTGGGCAGTGGAAACATTGCAAGGACATCCTCAAAGCCTCCCTGATAAAATGCAACATCCCCACTGACACTTGGGAGTCTCTGGCCAAAGACCGCCAGGGGTCTAGCGAGAAGGAGGAACTGATGGAAATCCTTATTAGTCAGGAAATTGTGTTAGGGTAATTGATGGGATTGAAGGCCGATAAATCCCCAGGGCCTGATAGTCTGCATCCCAGAGTACTTAAGGAAGTGGCCCTAGAAATAGTAGATGCATTGGTGATCATTTTCCAACTGTCTATCGAATCTGGATCAGTTCCTATGGACTGGAGGGTAGCTAATGTAACACCACTTTTTTAAAAAGGAGGGAGAGAGAAAACAGGGAATTATAGACCGGTTAGCCTGACATCTGTAGTGAGGAAAATGTTGCAATCAATTGTTAAAGATGAAATAGCAGCGCATTTGGAAAGTAGTGACAGGATCGGTCCAAGTCAGCATGAATTTATGAAAGAGAAATTATGCTTGACAAATCTTCTAGAATTTCTTTGAGGATGTAACTAGTGGAGTGGACAAGGGAGAACCAGTGGATGTGGTGTATTTGGACTTTCAAAAGGCTTTTGACAAGGTCCCACACAAGAGATTGGTGTGCAAAATTAAAGCACATGGTACTGGGGGTAATGTATTGATGTGGATAGAGAACTGGTTGGCAGACAGGAAGCAGAGAGTCGGGATAAACGGGTCCTTCTCAGAATGGCAGGCAGTGACTGGTGGGGTGCCGCAGGGCTTCGTGCTGGGACCCCAGTTATTTACAATATAAATCAATGATTTAGATGAAGGAATTGAGTGTAATATCTCCAAGTTTGCAGATGACACTAAGCTGGGTGGTGGTGTGAGCTGTGAGGAGGATGCTAAGAGGCAGGTTAGGGGAGTGGGCAAATGCATGGCAGATGCAGTACAATGTGGATAAATGTGAGGTTATCCACTTTGGTGGCAAAAACACGAAGGCAGAATATTATCTGAATGGCGGCAGATTAGGAAAAGAGGAGGTGCAACAAGACCTGGGTGTCATGGTACAGCAGTCATTGAAAGCTGGCATGCAGATACAGCAGACGGTGAAGGCGGCAAATGGTATGTTGCCATTCATAGCTAGGGGATTTGAGTATAGGAGCAGGGAGGTCTTACTGCAGTTGTACAGTGCCTTGGTGAGGCCTCACATGGAATAGTGTGTTCAGTTTTGGTCTCCTAATCGGAGGAAGGACGTTCTTGCTATTGAGGGAGTGAGGCGAAGGTTTACCAGACTGATTCCCAGGATGGCAGGACTGACATATGAGGAGAGACTGGATTAACTGGGCCTGTATTCACTGGAGTTTAGAAGAATGAGAGGGGATCTTATAGAAACATAAAATTCTGACGGGACTGGACAGGTTAGATGCAGAAAGAATGTTCCCGATGTTGGAAGTCCAGAACCAGGGGTCACAGTCTAAGGATAAGGGGTAAGCCATTTAGGACTGAGATGAGGAGAAACTTCTTCACTCAGAGAGTTGTTAACCTGTGGAATTTCCTACCGCAGAGAGTTGTTGAAGCCAGTTCGTTATCTAACTCCCTCTTGAATACAGCTATAGTCCTGACGGCTAAAGAGGTCAAGGGGTTATGGAAAGAAAGCAGGAAAGGGGTACTGAAGTGATCAGCCATGATCTTATTGAATGGTGGTGCAGGCTCGAAGGGCCGAACGGCCTACTCCTGCACCTATTTTCTATGTCTCTATGTACAATTGTAGTAGTTCATCCACGTGATTTTTAAATGTCTGCCATTGCCTATCTACCGTCAACCCTTTAAGTATCATTCGCCAGTCTATCCTAGCCAATTCATGTCTCATACCATGGAAGTTACCTTTCCTTAAGTTCAGGACCCGAGTCTCTGAATTAACTGTGTCATTCTCCATCTTACTGAAGAATTCTACCATATTATGGTCACTCTTCCCCGAAGGAGCCTCGCACGACAAGATTTCTAATTAATCCTCTCTCATTACACAAGACCCAGTCTAGGATGGCCTACTCTCTAGTTGGTTCCTCGACATATTGGTCGAGAAAACAATCCCTTCTACACTCCAGGAAATCCTCCTCTGCAGTATTGCTACCAGTTTGGTTAGCCCAATCTATATGTAGATTAAAGTCGCCCATGATAACTGCTGTATCTTTATTGCATGCATCCTTCATTTCCTGTTTGATGCCATCCCCAACCTCACTACAACTGTTTGGTGGTCTGTACACAACTCCCATTAACGTCTTCTGCCCTTTGGTATTTCGCAGCTCTACCCATATAGATTCCACATCATCCAAGCTAATGTCCTTAATATTGCGTTAATCTCCTCTTTAACCAGTAATGCTATCCCACCTCCTTTTCTTTTCCATCCTATCTGAATATTGAATACCCCTGGATGTTGAGTTCCCAGCCTTGGTCACCCTGGAGCCATGTCTCCGTAATCCCAATTACATCTTATCCGTTAACAGCTATCTGTGCAGTTAATTCATCCTTTTTATTACGAATGCTCCTCGCATTGAGACTCAGAGCCTTCAGGCTTGTTTTTTTTAAGCACTCTTTGTCCTTTTAGAATTATGTTGTAATGTGGCTCTTTTTGATTTTTGCCCTTGATTTCTCTGCCCTTCACTCTTACTTTTCTCCTTCCTACCTTTTGCTTCTGCCCCCTTTTTACTTCCCTCTGTCTCCCTGCATAGATTCCCATCCCCCTGCCATATTAGTTTAAACCCTCCCAAACAGCACTAGCGAACGGTCCCGCCTAGGACATCGGTTCCGGTCCTGCCCAGGTGCAGACCGTCCAGTTTGTACTGGTCCCACCTCCCCCAGAACCGGTTCCAATGTCCCAGGAATTTGAACCCCCCCCCCCCCCCCCCCCCCCCCCCTTGCACCATTCATCAAGCCATGTATTCATCTGAACTATCCTGCTATTCCTACTCTGACTAGTACGTGGCACTGGTAGCAATCCTGAGACTACTACCTTTGAGGTCCTACTTTTTAAATTTATCTCCTAGCTCCCTAAATTCAGCTTGTAGGACCTCATCCCTTTTTTTTACCTATATCGTTGGTACCTATATGCACCACGACAGCTGGCTGTTCACCCGTCCCCTCCAGAATGCCCTGCAGCCGCTCAGAGACATCCTGCACTATCCCCATATCCCTAGATTCCCTTAATATCCAAAAATCTATCGATCTCTGTCTTGAATATACTCAATGACTGAGTCTCCACAGCCCTTTGGGGTTGACAATTCAAAATATTCACCACTCTGAGTGAAGAAATTTCTCCTCATCTCAGTCCGAAATGACTGACCCCTTATTCTGAGACTGTAAACCCTAGTTCTAGACTCTCCAGCCAGGGGAAACATCTTCCCTGTATCAACCCCGTCAAGCCCTGTCAAAATGTTGTATGTTTCAATGAGATCACCTCTCATTCTTCTAAACTCTAAATAATATTGGTTTAGTCTACTCAATCTCTCCTCATAGAACAATCCTCCTATCCCAGGAATCAATCTGATGATCCTTCGTTGCATTCCCTCAATGGCAAATATATCCCTTAGATAAGGAGACCAAAACTGGACACAATACTCCAGGTGCGGCCTCCCCAGAGTCCTATATAATTGCATTAGGACTTCTTCACTCTTGTATTCAAATCCTCTTGTAATAAAGGCCAATATACCATTTGCTTTTCTAATTGCTTGCTGTACCTGCATGTTAACTTTCAATGAGTTGTGTACAAGGACACTCGGGACCCTCTGAAAAACCAACATTTCCCAATCTCTCACCATTTAAAAAAATACTCAGATGCGAAGAAAAGTAAGATATCACCTTCAATTAATCGACTAGAAACAACCTCCAACATCGCTAGGAGAAACAGGAAAAATCTGAAGGTCCTGCAAGACATTGCTTATCTCACTGTCCCCTCCAGTGTAACATATCAAGTACACCCAGGCTTAATTTCTTACTCCAAATAGAGAAAAATAGACTTGTAATGCAATATAGACAGAACACAGTCAAGCTGCACCAGCAGTAAATATTCCCATCCTGAGAGTCTGGCTGAGTTAAGTATGTACAGAATGATTCCACCCAATGACTTCTCCACTGTCACTCTTCCAAACCAATAGAAGGGGAGGGAGAGGAGTTAGTGACACTAGCTATTCACCTCCCATAGATAGAGCACTCCAATACCATTAAGCAGCTTGGGCTGAAAGATACACAACGCAGATGATTTTAGGTCAGATTGGCTGATTAACCAGGCTTCTATCCCAGGCTCAACTAACCCTTTAAGAAAGTGGAGGTGATTTCAGTGCCAAAATAGACAAACTGTTGACAAGTGGGTAAGTGAACCTCAGAGTAGGGTGACTGATCAAGATCCCAATGTTAACCAAAATTCTTTAAGAACATACGAAAAATGACAGACAGGCAAAGACCATCTGGCCCACCGAGCCTGTCCCACACAATTGTGATAGCTTGTGTATTACAACGTATACACTCCACCCCACCCGAAACTATGCAATCTCCTGGGAGTGGCAAAAAGCAGCTAAAAAAACCCAGGCCAATTTGGGGGGAAAATTTTGGGAAATTCCTCTCCGACCCATCTAGGCAATCGAAACTTCCAGGAGATCACTCTGGCCATTAAATTCCCTTTGCAATTGTTTAACATTTCTTTGTTCTATTCTGTGCACTTTAGTGATTTCTTTGGGTAATTATGTTTAAACAGTTAATAATATTAAGAATTCATAGCTTGGAAGGGTTATCAAGTCCAACAACATGAAGGCGGCAAAGTCAACTTAAAACAGTTGGCGCTGAATCATCACCCCTGAATTTATGACCATTTACAAGTAACAATAGTTCAGGCCCTTAGTTGAAACACGCTGTATTTGGGGTGAGGGAGGATGGGGAGACAAACAATAGAACAAGAACGTTAACATTAGCCATAATGCTTAAAAGTTGACTTTGATTATTGGTGGCAAAAAGCCCTCGAAGCTATCGCGGGGCTTTTTGCAGATTCTACATTTGTGAATGTGTAGCTCCCCATTAGAGCATAGCTAAACCCTTTAACTAAATGCATGGCAATTTTTGAAAGGGATTTCTAGTCTGATATTGGCAATAGATCAAAAAGCTTAGAAATGGAAAGTATTCAGAGTTATGAGCAGATTTGCCATGGTGTTGCTCACAAATTGTCTGGGGCACAGGTGTAACGTTTAGCTGTGAACACAGAGCTATGCTGAATCTGCAATGCCCCATTTAAAACTCCTGGTTTAATTATGGAGAATTGAGTCTCAATAATGCAATTTTAGGTAATTGCAGCTGCTTATAAACTCTTGGTCAATTAGATGGCAAATCAATTGCTTGTCCAAAGGTTAGAAGAAAAAGCTATCATAAAATGACTATGCAGTCATTAAAGAGAGATCATTTTGGATCTATTATAAAGTTTAACAGAGTTATGGCAAAAATATACTTGTGTTTATAATTTTTGAGCTGGGTTAAAACCGGTCACACAGGCTTAAGACCAGTCATGGCTAGATATTTTTTGCTAGTTGGAAGCTGGAGAATTGTAACTACAAATGTATATTGGCAAAAAAAAAATACTGCGGATGCTGGAATCTGCAATAAAAACAGAAAATGCTGGAAATCTCAGCAGGTCAGGCAGCGTCTGTGGAGAGGAAGCAGAGTTAACGTTTCAGATCAATGACCCTTCGTCAGAACTGGAGAGTGTTTGAAAAGAACAGATTCTCAACAAGTACTGAGAGGGGGAGGGGAAGAAAGAACAAAAGGGAAGGTCTGTGATAGGTTGGAAGACAGGAGAGATGAGAGAGACAAAAGGGATGACCACCCAAATTCAAATGGTAATGCTAGAAGTTAGAAAAACATTAGTCAAGATAGGGTGTGAATGGTGGGATAATGACCAACTACCATTAGAGACAAGGAGAGAAATAGAAAGAGCTAGACTTTCCTATCATTTTCGGCGGGTTCTCGGCAATTTTCTCTGCGGTACAGCTGTTTTTCCGCCCGGCGAAAGTTTCCCCCTTATTTTTTAGTGGTATCGCCCAAATCTGAAAATGCCCACCGGGACCAAACCGCCGATGTGCAACGCTGAGAAAATCGCCAGGGCGTAAGTTTAGCCTCAATGGAAGCCCGTCCAGATTGCCGAAGGAACCGCCCTGTAAAAGCTGCTTAAACAGGGCGGTATGAGAGTACTCGGCAAAGAAAGGTAAGTTAAAGGTTCTTTATTTATTTTTTTAACATTTTAAAACGGCGATTAGGTGTAAAAGTGTCCGCACTGTTGGAGGTATCATCTTTCAGATGAGATGTTAAACCAAGGTCCCGTCTGCCCTCTCAAGTGGATACAAAAGATCGCATGGCACTATTTCGAAGAAGAGCGGGGGAGTTATCCCCGGTGTCCTGGCCAATATTTATCCCTCAATCAATATAATTCAAAAAAAGATTATCTTGTCATTATCATATTGCTGTTTGTGAGACCTTGCTGTGTGCAAATTGGCTGCTGCGTTTCCTACATTACAACAGTGACTACACTCCAAAATTACTTCATTGGCTGTAAAGCGCTTTGAGATGGTTGGTGGTCATAAAAGAGGCCATATAAATCCCAAGTCTTTCTTTCTTCCCTTGAGGCAACACTGTTCAGGCAAACTCTAGGAGTATGAATATGCATTTTAATCTGAACTGTTCCTTTTTCAAACGTTTCATATGTAACAAATGTTATTTTCAACCAGTAAATTTGCAGATAAAAAATTAAATTTACTTCAGCGAATTGACCAGTCACTTCCTGCTACTTGCTAGTTTGCGATTTGTGGCTTTATTTAAAAACATTGAGTGATCTGATCGCTGAGTTTTCTACTGCAGTCAATAAGTACCAATTGGCTTTTGATTCGCTCACCTCAGGTCAATCAGATAATTGATTGGTGGCTCAACAGATTAATCTTTTTTTCAAGGCAGTAATTAATCTTTGGATTATAAACAAGTGACACCCATGGTGCAGCCCTTTCAGTGTGACGCCTGCAAGAAGCCAGCTGTCTGGTGCGCCATCACGAGTTATAATTATATACTTGTGAGCTCCCGTGGTGCTGATCCTGATAATGCACGGGTTTATTAGGACAGGAGTATTATATCACAATGCATCATTCTGCTGCTAAGGTGGAGCTGCATAAAGCCGCACGGTCTAGTTGCTCTCAGTAGGCACATCCGAAATCCATGAAACACACAATGCATAATTGGGGACACTGATTTTTCCTCACTTTTAATTTATATCCTATCTCTTCTATTCCGACTTATTGCTGGTTAACTTTGAGCCAAAGTGTGACAGCTGAAGTGCAACAGAACGCAAGTTTAACCCTTACAGAAAGTCCACAGTATACACAATACTACTAATGTAACCACTGGTTCATCTTTCATGGCATTGCACAAGAAGTGTAGTCTTACGGTGAAGTGGGGTTAGAAAGTGTAGGATAATTGGATTGGAAAGCACAGACATAATTCTGCTCCCATTTTAAAGTCGTACATCCTGTGCTTACTTTTAGATTTAGATTATGAATTCCTATATCTATATTTATAATGGAATTGTCTATGTAAACTTGTAACATTGTAATTATACCCTCCTGCCACTCGAGGCACTGAAGTGATTACACCGTGACAATTTAACATAGCCAGTTTACATCATAAATGTGGCCAATGAATTTACAATGAAAAGATTGACGGGGCGTGCATCGAACTTAGATTTTTAATGGCCTCGAAACTGCTGGAGAAATAACAGCGCCGCCATTAGTGTGTAAAAAAAAGTGATTTATGGCGAGGATAAAAAACTTCACGATTTGCAAATCGCCACAAATTGCGAAGATGATTTGTGCAGCCTTGCAAAAACGGGAGCTCACGCCAACCTTCGCGCAACCATCAAGGATATTGTTGGATGTATACCGTAAATACGAATGAATCTCGCCACAGCTACTTCATGGTGCAAGGACCTTGTTAATGACGTGATTTATGATCCGGACATAAAACGTCACCTTGGAGGCCCAGAAAGAGAACAATTGAAACTGTGGAATCTCACTCTAGTACATATAAAATTATTCCTCAAGGCCAAAAACTATGTTCCCTAGCCACCAACTCCATCCCTCTCTCTGGCAACTGTCTGAGACCGAACCACACTATTCACAATTTTGGTGTTGTATTTGACCCCGAGATGAGCTTACGACCATATACCCGTTCCATTACTAAGAGCGGCTATTTCCACCTCCGTAACATCGCCCAACTCCATCCCAGCATCATCTCATTTGCTACTGAAACCCTCATTCATGCTTGTGTTACCTCTAGACTTGACTATTCCAACACACTCCTGGCCGGCCTCCAATCTTCCACTTTCCATAAACTTAAGGTCATCCAAAACTCTGCTCCCTGTATCCTAACTCGTACCAAGTTCCATTCACCCATCATCCCTCGGCTCTCTCATCTACATTGGCTCTCGGTTAAGCAATGCCTCGATTTTAAAATTATCATCCTTTGCAAATCCCACCATGGCCTCATCTCTCCCAATCTCTGTAACCTCCTCCAGCCCTTCAATCCTCCGAGATATTTGCGCTCCTCCAATTCTAGCATCTTGGTGGCTGTGCCTTCAGCTGCCTGGGCCCTCAGCTCTGGAAGACCCTCCCTAAACCCCTCCGCCTCTCTACATCTCCCCTCCCATTCCTAAACCCCGCCACCTCTCTACATCTCTCCTCCCATTCCTAAACCCCCCACCACCTCTCTACATCTTTCTCTTCCTTTAAGACGCTCTTTAAAACCTACTTCTTTGACCAAGCTTTCGATCTATATCTCCTAATGTGGCTTGGTGTCAAATGTTGTTTTATACGCCCCCGTCAAGCGCCTTGGGACATTTTACTACGTTATAGGTGCATTATTGTTGTTTTAAATTAAAAATTTCTTAATTTAATTTCTAAATTTCGTACTTCACCTTTGTGACTTTTCTCTCTCTCTTAATCCACTTTTTCTTTCCCTCTCTTTATTTCTCTGAATCTAATTCACCCGATTTCCTTCTCCGTCGTTCCCGCTGTTTCTTTCACTATCCTTAAATTTCATTGGTTAAGGAGATAGACCATCGGATCCGATGTTCAGAAGGTCCCGTTGGCCTCGCCAGCATTTTGCAGCATAAAAATATCTGAAACGTGTGGTTAAAAAATCTAATTCACAGCTCTCGCTGCAAGATGGTCACTCCAGCAATATATTATAGATAGATTCAAATGAAAAGTAACTGTCACCACAAAAATACAACATGCTCCCTTCCTATAAAGAGGATTAAAAACAGACATGGTGCGATTAAAACTTTCCATTGCCATGACTCATTTTGCATTAACTAATTAACTTTTATTGTCCTATTGGATCAATTCCAAATTGGAGAGAGGATTGGAGAAACTGTGGTGCATATGCTATGAGCTCTGTTAATTCAGGTTAGTGGTGTTATTTTACAGCATGCATTAAATATTTATCATTTATTTTTAACTGCAGAGCAAGCAAAAGAACCACAGAATGGGAGCCATCACTGATTTAAAAACACTGAATTTTGCATTGTGAAATATTTAGTTTGTACAATTGAGTGTTTGATGTTTTTCCCCATTTTGTGGTTACTGAAAGACCGACAAGTTCTTGCTTGTTCGGAGCAAATCAAAAGTGGAATTAATGGCAACTACAAACACGCATATCCTTTGTTAACTCAAACATTGCCATTTTCCCTCTCCCTCGCCAAGGGAGGCTGAGCTCATTACATCACTCAAGCTCTTGTAATATTTTTTCAGCAACAACTTGCATTTATATAGCGCATTTAACATCGTAAAATGCCCCAAGGGGCTTCACTGGAGCTTTATCAGACAAAGTTTGACATCGAGCCAAGGAGATATTAGGACAGGGCTCAAAGAGGTAAGTTTTAAGGAGAGTCTGACAGGAGGAGAGGCAGAGGGGTTTAGGGAGGGCATTCCAGAGCTTAGGCCTCGGCAGCTGAAGGCACAGCCACCAATGGTGGGGTGAAGGAAGTAGGAGATGCACAACAGGCCAGAATTGGAGGAAGGCAGAGTTCTCGGAGAGTTGTAGCGCTAAAGGAGGTTACAGAGATAGGGAGGGTTGTAGGGGCTGGAGGAGGTTACAGATAGGGAGAGTTGTAGCACTGGAGGAGGTTACAGAGATAGGAAGGGTTGTAGCACTGGAGGAAGTTAGAGATAGGGAGGGGTGCAGGGGCTGGAGGAGGTTACAGAGATAGAGAGGGGTGTAACACTGGAGGAGGTTAGAGATAGGGAGGGTTGTAGCACTGGAGGAAGTTAGAGATAGGGAGGGCTGTAGGGGCTGGAGGAGGTTACAGAGATAGGGAGGGTTGTAGGGGCTGGAGGAGATTACAGAGATAGGGAGGGGTGTAGCACTGGAGGAGGTTACAGAGATAGGGAGGGTTGAGACCATGGAGGAATTTGACCACAAGGATGAGAATTTTAAAATCGAGACGTTGCAGGACTGAACGCCAATGTAGATCAGCGAGCACAGGGGCTTGGTATGAGCTACGATACGGGTGGCAGAGTCCTGTCGGTCAGCCATCTGGCTGTCTATAATGACGTTTGGGTTGAGGGGGGTTTGGATGTTTCTGGGGTCCAGGATATCAGAGGTACAGTGCAGCTGAGGGGCCGTTTGTGAGCTTTTTCTGGCATGAATGATTTTGGTTTATGGGATAAATAACTAGCAACATGATGAACTGTTACAGCACTGTATCTCAGGGAAGTCATGTGAAGGTATGTGATTGGGTAGAATGCAATGGTGCAGACTTTTTCTTCAGTGGAAAGTGATCAGAGAAATAAAATTAATGAAAAAGCTTTTATGCAATATGATGTGTGAATAAAAGTAGAAAATAACAGGCATAAAGATTTATCTCAAGAAAAAGGAAATTAGCCAGCATCTCTGACCAAACTGCAGGCAACAGACTCACTGCTACAAGAAATAGTACAAAGGTTCGAATGATTCAGACTTTAATTTATATTATGATCCCATCTGAAATCTGTATATGAACATTTCTTTCTGGACAAGGAGCAGAAACGCAGCAGGAAATGTTGTTGGTATTGCGGAGAACTAATGAAATACCCGACAACAGTCAGACTCACCTGGTCCCGGGTCTCTGCCTCCTGTACTTGGATTCCTTGGAGCTGCTTCTCATAATTCGAGCACATATCACAGCGGCGACCCAGCTTGTTTCCAGCATTCTGCACCTGAGAGGAAATAGTACACAGTGAAACAAAGGGCAGAAAGTATGTAGTACAAGTGTCAATATAGGCAGAACTGAACTAGTCCAGCAAGTGTAATATGTTGCTGATTTCCTTTCAGAAAGGTGGATTATTGGTGGAGAAAACCCTTTTATTCTCTTTTCCCATGAGTGGTTATATCATCGTCTTCCATAGCTCAGTAAACGGGCCAGTGAGGTGCTAGCCTTTCCAAAGTCCCTAGAACCAGCTAATGGGATATCTCGAAAGTGGCCCCAGGATATAATCATTTGATTTTCCTTGCCTTGGGCAGCACCGAGCTTCTGCCCATCACCTCTCCGTAGCAGCGCTGCAGAGTTCATTAACTCAGTGTGTGGCGTCGCTGACCCTAACCCTGCTTCCTTACCTTGGGCAAACTCTACCACGCTGCAACGTGACACTGTTCAGAAAATCCGTGCAGTTAGATTCTTAACCCTTCACATTTATAGAAAGGAAATCACCAACAACAGCATATTCTCTTTTAAGGGAGTCAACACTGACTTCAAGTCACACTAGTCAAGTAGGGAATGCAAAAGGGCAGCGCATTTATAATTAACTCCTCTTGTCCCAAAGTTTTATTTTGGGGCTGGGGAGGGCAGGGGGTGGGGGGAAGAGAAGGGGAAGGGAGGGGAGAAGGAATTGGGGACAAAATTACAGTAGTGATTTATTGACAATCTAAACCAGAGTGTAATCCACAAATAATGTGGCCTGCCCAGCGGAGCTGATCAAGTGTGGTCAGTGCTTCGATGCTGGGGATGTTGGCCTGATCGAGAACACACTCCCAGGGGATTTGTAGGATCTTCCTGAGGCATCATTGGTGGTATTTCTGCAGTGACTTGGGGTGTACATGGTCCATGTCTCTGAGCCATACAGGAGGGCGGGTATTACTACAGCCCTGTAGAACATCATTCGCATGCCAGAAAAGAGACTCTACTCGGAACTCCTTCACGGCAAATGAGCCAAAGTGGGCAGAGGAAACATTACACAGACACCCTGAAAGCCTCCCTGAAAATGTGCAACATCCCCACTGACACCTGGGAGTCCCTGGCCAAAGACCGGCCCAAGTGGAGGAAGTAGAAACATAGAAACATAGAAAATAGGTGCAGGAGTAGGCCATTCGGCCCTTCGAGCCTGCACCGCCATTCAATGAGTTCATGGCTGAACATGCAACTTCAGTACCCCATTCCTGCTTTCTCGCCATACCCCTTGATCCCCCTAGTAGTAAGGACTACATCTAACTCCTTTTTGAATATATTTAGTGAATTGGCCTCAACAACTTTCTGTGGTAGAGAATTCCACAGGTTCACCACTCTCTGGGTGAAGAAGTTTCTCCTCATCTCAGTCCCAAATGGCTTACTCCTTATCCTTAGACTGTGACCCTTGGTTCTGGACTTCCCCAACATTGGGAACATTCTTCCTGCATCTAACCTGTCTAAACCCGGCAGCACTTTAAATGTTTCTATGAGATCCCCTCTCATTCTTCTGAACTCCAGTGAATACAAGCCCAGTTGATCCAGTCTTTCTTGATATATCAGTCCCACCATCCCGGGAATCAGTCTGGTGAACCTTCGCTGCACTCCCTCAATAGCAAGAATGTCCTTCCTCAAGTTAGGAGACCGAAACTGTACACAATACTCCAGGTGTGGCCTCACCAAGGCCCTTAACAACTGTAGTAACACCTCCCTGCCCCGTACTCAAATCCCCTCGCTATGAAGGCCAACATGCCATTTGCTTTCTTAACCGCCTATTGTACCTGCATGCCAACCTTCAATGACTGATGTACCATGACACCCAGTTCTCATTGCACCTCCCCTTTTCCTAATCTGTCACCATTCAGATAATAGTCTGTCTCTCTGTTTTTACCACCAAAGTGAATAACCTTACATTTATCCACATTATACTTCATCTGCCATGCATTTGCCCACTCACCTAACCTATCCAAGTCACTCTGCAGCCTCATAGCATCCTCCTCACAGCTCACACTGCCACCCAACTTAGTGTCATCCGCAAATTTGGAGATACTACATTTAATCCCCTCGTCTAAATCATTAATGTACAATGTAAACAGTACATCCGGGAGAGCGCTGAGCACCTAGAGTCTCATCGCCGAGAGCATGTAGAAAATAAGCGCAGGCAGCGGAAGGAACGTGCGGCAAACCTGTCCCACCCACCCTTCCCTCAACGACTGTCTGTCCCACCTGTGACAGGGACTGTGGTTCTCGTATTGAACTGTTCAGCCACCTAAGGACTCATGCTAAGAGTGGAAGCTAGTCTTCCTCGATGATAGAGAATTCAAACAGGCTGCATTTAGACAGGCTGTGAAAATTCACAGACACCAAGTCAGAGATGCTACGTGAGTTGCATTAAGTCATCAATCAACTTGACATTTTAGGACCTTTGGGTAGTGAGCCAATTAAAAGGTTAAAAGACTATTAATTGAGCCAATAAGGTCAAAGAAGGAGAGTTCTTTTCTGTAAATTGATCCAGGTATAAGTACAGCCATTTTGACCATGTGAAGGACAAAGACCTGGCTTAAAGCCAAGAGCTTCTTACTGCTGCCAAAAATAAAGTGACATTAAAACTACAATCGGAGTTCGTATTTCATTGGAAATTAAGAGATCTAACAATTTTGGCGTCACGAACACGATCGCTGAGGAAAGAAACTGAATTTTGGACATCGGACCTACATACTGAGGTAAGGACTCCTCTTTATAAAAGTCCTCGGTCAAGAGTCTAAATTCGCCTCTCCTTCTACGCGATTCCGAAAGCCTCCGGTTGGTAGTCGGCTCGAGGTCCCATCGACGTCTAAACTTCGGTGGTGTGTTAGTTAATTAATCACCGACCTACTGATCGGCTAGAAAGCCTACGACTCGAGACCCCAGTAAAGAAATCAGTATTATGGCAGCAGGAGATAAAAGCAAAGAATTGCCTACAACTGTTAAAGGTGGGCAAGCACCACCTGAAGTTTCGCTAGATGAAATTCTCAAACAGTTGAAAGAATACATAGAGCAACAATTCAACTTATCTAAAACCTGTATTAAGATCAAACAAAAGTACGGAACCTCCAAAGGACAATGGTCCTTGGACGAGATTAAAAGGGTCTGGGGAAAAACCACCCGTATGAAAAATAAAGAGCGAACTAGATGGTCCCGAGCGTTATGGGACAGATTCGAAAGCGGAATGAAATTATAATGCGTTCCCAACATGATAGGGACCTGACCAGTACAAAGGATCAATTGCAAGCAGTTTGTGCACAGCTGCGACAGAAAAAAATTGAACTTGAAAAGCTGGAAGCGGAAGTTAAAGATCTTAAAGGTGAAATTAAAGAATGGAAAAAATCATTAGGTCAAGAGACAGTAATAGGAAAAGGAAAATGTATCGGTCAATTCCCAGGGTACCCATGTTTGGATAAATTAAAAGCGCAAACCCGAAGACACGACCGAGGAATAGATACGAATTCTGAATCCTCCGACAATACAGGGTCGGAGGATGAAGAATTAGGGGTGCGCTCTGCCCCGTTTAAAAAAAGACGAGTTGTAGTCAAATCAGAAGAGACTGCGGATGAGGGCGGAACCAAAAAAACGAGGAAAAGGGTGTACGAAAAATACTTAGTTCATGATCCGGCAGACCCAGAGAAAATTGATAAATGGTCCAAGGAATTGCCCAATCCAAAGAAAGGGGGAGTGAAAACATGGGACCAATTGGACCGCTTAAGAAATATATATCAACTTAATCCCTGGGACGGAGTGCAAATTTTGACCATAATGGTGCCAAAAACACAGGGAAGAAAATTGCACGACAAGGTAGAAGAAGCTTTGGGGCAGGATGAGCAAGACTTAGACGCAGGATGGGAGGCGATTAAACACTGGCTGCAAGCCTTCAGTCCAGCTAAGACAAACTGGGGAAAAATTGCAGCCTGCCAACAGAAAGGAACAGAGGAGTTTGACGAGCGGTTTAGATGCACGTGGCTAGAACATTCGGGTATGAATAATACGGATGAGGAAATGGATGAACAAGTGTTTGGACCCCTGAAAGCAGCTTTCGTGGCAGGTTTAAAGCCAGAACTGTCCAAAATGCTTAAGGTAGTGTTACCGGACTGGGAAGGTAGAGGAACTACCTTTGCAGCATTGGTGGATCGATGTAACCAATTAGATCGGGATATGGGAGCTAAAGTCCGAGCTGTACAGGCTATGGGATGGAAATCCCAGGATTCCGATAAACAGTCATTGGGAAAATTACCCGGAAAATTTCATTATTGTGGGAAAGAAGGTCACTGGGCCAAGACGTGCAGGGCAAAACAGAAAGGTCATGGCTGGGGAAGAGGACGCAGCCAGGGATACAATTCAGCCAACAAACCAGGCTTGTCACAAGATAATGACCTCATAGAAGCATTTAAGCGACTGACAATACAACAACAGAAGGAGTTACTTAGGATAGCAAAAAACGATTAGAGCCCACCCTGGCCCCACTCCTCGCACTAATACAACAGAGGGGAGATGGGCTATATATAACTGTGAGGGTGGGCAATAAGGATGTGGACTGTCTTTTAGACACAGGGGCGGAATTAACATGCTTACCCCTACAATATGGAGACTTTTTGCCGTTGGATGGTAGGACACGTACAGCCTATGGAGTTGGGGGCCATAAAATGGAAATTAAAAGGACAACACCGGTACTTATAGGGCTGGGTCCACATGAACTAACCACGCCGGCCTGGATAGGCCCAGTAGATCAACCCCTTTTGGGAATGGACATTCTAATCCAAATAGATTCATCGTTGCATTTCGAGGATGGTCAGGTGACATGGTCAATTAGAACTTTGAAGAAAGAAGAATTGAAGGAACACCCGATATGGGCTAAAGATAAGAACGATTGTGGCCTACTCCAGATGGAGCCTGCGTCATTTACCGGGACCAAGCCTCCATGCACTAAACAGTATCCCATCAGTCCAATTGCCATCGCGGGAATCTTACCAGTTATTCAGCAATTGGAGAAACAAGGGGTGCTTATTAAAACGCATAGCTCCTCCAATAGCCCTGTGTGGCCGGTACAGAAATCTAATGAGACTTGGCGTTTGACTGTTGATTATAGGAAAGCTAACCAGTGTATTGATCAAAAAGCTCCTTTGGTCGCAGATCCCTCCACCATTTTTAATGCCCTCAAACCGGAACATAAATATTTCTCGGTTATAGATATGGCCAACGGATTTTGGTCGGTGCCTCTGGCACCGGAGGTTCGACAGTGGTTTGCTTTCACGGTCCAAGGACAACAGTATACTTGGACCCGGTTATCGCAGGGTTTCCACAACAGCCCTACGGTATTCCACATGGCTTTACAAAGCCATTTGCGAGAATTACCTCCCCTGTCATCCACAGTCATCCAATATGTAGACGATATCCTGCTAGCTTCAAACACGGAAGAACAGCATGAACAAGATTTACGAGCTTTGCTGGACCACCTTCGGCTGAAAGGACATAAAGCCAGCATCGACAAAGCACAAATATCCCAAGAAGAGGTTGTATACCTGGGACAAAAGATTTCACAAGGAAAGAGAGAACTTACCCAGGATAGAACTGCAGCCATTTGAGCTGCTAAAAAACCCACCACAATTCAGGAACTAAGGTCTTTTTTGGGATTGTGTAACTTTAACAGAAATTGGATTGACTCCTTCACACAGTTTGCTCAGCCACTGAATGATATTTTAAAGGGGAAACGTGCCTCTAAAGAAGCCATCACCCTCACTAAGGAACAGCAAAAGGCCTTCCTGAGTTTGAAAAAGGCTTTGTGTTCGGCACCGGCTCTGGGAATCCCTGACAGTGGTAAGCCATTTACCCTGTTTGTCCATGAGAAAGAAGGATATATGACAGCTAAACTGACACAAGAACATGGGGATCGGCAAAGACCTATTGGCTATTATTCGGCAAAACTGGATGGGGTAGCCCTCAGATGGGGAAGTTGCCTAAGGGCCATGGAAGCTACATGTCGAGCGGTAATGACCACTGCGGGTCTAGTCCTCGACCAAAAGCTGATTGTCAAGTGTCCTCACACCGTATACGCTTTGCTGTCGATGAATAGAATGTCTGAGGTGAGGGCAGCTAGATGGACCCGCTGGACAGCAGTTTTGGAAGCTCCTAATCTCCATATCGTCCGGGCCAGCCCCATTAATCCCACAACTATGCTCCCGATGTCAGAATCGAGGGAGCAAGAGGGGGGAGAATGTGAAGAGCATGACTGCGTGGAGATTTTAAAAGAAACAGAAGCAACCACCTTAGCAGCAGAGGAGCCTCTGCACAACCCAGACCTCATCCTGTTTACAGATGGTTCCTCCTTTGTTGACAATGGTACCAGAAAAGCAGGATGGACAGTTACAACCTTATATGAGGTAGTGGCAAAAGGATGTTTACCCTCAGGAACGTCAGCACAACAGGCCGAGTTACGGGCTCTGTCAGAAGCATGTCGAATAGCAGAAGGACAGACAGCTAATGTCTACACAGATTCACGTTATGCTTTTGGAGTCGTTCACGACTTTGGTCTGTTATGGCGGAAAAGAGGATTCCTCACTGCTGCTGGTACACCTATCCGAAATGGAAAAGAAGTCCGAGACTTACTGGAGGCCATACAATTACCTCAGGAAGTGTCCATCCTGAAGTGTAAGGCCCATACCAAGGAAAATACCACAGAAGCTCAGGGAAATGCCCTAGCCGACCAGACAGCTAAAGATGCCGCCTCACAGGGCGTTCCTCCAGAAGAACCAACATAGATGTGCAGACTGAAAGCACTCAGGACTCTGACACGAGACCTTCAAACAATGCAAGGTGAGTGCTCCAGAGAAGAAAAATGGACATGGATTGAAGCAGGAATTAAGCTATGGAAAGATGGTGTCTGGAGACAAAGAATTACCGACAAGCCAGTCGCGCCACAAGCGCTTATGCCTTTTTTAGCCCAACAGATCCCCTCGTGGGGACACTTGGCCTCACAACAGATGACGGCACGGTTCCAGAAAAGCTGGTGGGGTCGGGGATTTAAAAAACATGTCCAGCTGGTAACAGACCGCTGCGTGGTCTGCCAGAAAAATAATTCTGGACCCATCACGTTAATGCCCCAACTGAGGCCCCCTGCCCCTGTCGGACCATTCCAGCATCTCCAGGTTGATTATATATCTCTTCCTTCATGCCAAGGATACACTAACATTCTTGACATGGTCGACAGATTTTCTAGATGGGTAGAAGCTGTCCCAACTAAAAGAGCCACAGCCAATCACACTGCAAAGGTCTTGTGTAAGGATTACATTCCCCGATGGGGAGTCCCGAGTAGCATTGACTCAGATCAGGGAACACACTTCACAGGTGCTGTCTGCCAAGAAATCTGTAGGTTACTGAACATTACGTGGGATTTACACTGTCCTGATCATCCACAATCATCAGGACAAGTAGAACAAATTAATCGAACTCTGAAACAACGGCTTGCCAAATATCACCAAGAAGGAACACCATGGCCCCAGGCACTACCAATAGTGCTATGCAGCATTAGGGCAACCCCGAACAGAACTACAGGTCTAAGCCCATTTGAAATTATAACAGGAAGACCCATGTCGCTGCCAGGAACTATCGATTTATGGAAAGCTGATGTTCACTTAATGAGTGACACTTTGTTATCATACTGTCAGAACTTAACCAATGCTATTAGTTCTGTTTCCCGACAGGTATCGGCAGCTTGGGGTAATCCACCCGAAGGAGGACACGACATCATCCCGGGAGTCTGGGTCTATGTGAAAAAGTTGCATAAAGAACCTTTGGGTGCCAAGTGGGAGGGACCTTATCAAGTGTTACTGACCACCCAGGCAGCTGTTAGAAAGTTCAAGGAAAGAAAGCCTGGATCCACGCTTCACACGTTAAATGAGCACCCGTAACTGAAGCTGAAATCTAATAAGGACAATTACTTTTTGCCAAAATGTATAAATTTACTGTAGTATTGATTGTAGGTATTCTAGGCATAGGCCCACTTCTTACTAGCCGATCCTCTGCACCAAAGGGAAATAGTAGGGTAGCAAAGGAATTACATGTAAATACTTTTTTATATATGTCATACATTTATGCCAAACAAGGTAACATTTCTAGTTGTTGGGTGTGTGCGCATATTCCTATTCACTCAAAGGGAGGGATTCCCTTGAGGCCAGTTCCCTTGAATATCTCAGAAATGGCTAAGTGGATAATTAATCAAAACAAAACAGGCAATGCGTTTCAGGATATGGAAAACTGGACATGTAAATGGAAGTCAGCAGGTTACAATCTGACTACCTTTGAAGGGGGATACCAACCGTGCTACAATAATTCCAAACGACCCCCATTTTTTGTTATCACTAATACAACGGGAATAGGAAGACCGGGGGAATCGGTCTGTCTGATTAGAAACATCAAAGGAGGCCAAAATATGGGGTATAGTAACTGCTCCCGGAATTATAATATAATCAAGCCACGGAACCGTCCAAACTGAGCCGATGTGGGAATTCTTAACGTAACGGGGATTCTGAATAAAACAGATGGAAAAGCCTGGACATGCCCCGGAGTGTTGCTGACAAAGAAACAGCTAACATTCATTGCCTATAATGGCACCTATTGGGTGTGTGGCCACAAGGCCTACCCTTGGCTGCCCCAGAATTGGACGGGATCCTGCTATTTAGCCTATAATGTGCCTTATAAAGTAAGCCTTTATAAAGCCTTATAAAATGTATCATATAAAATCACTGTCGGAACATTTACACCGTCCTAAGAGAGCTATCACAGAAACAGAGAGGTTCTTTGCCATTCTGATCCCCAGGTATGGGACCGCCAGACTGGCAAGGGAATCCATTAACTTGGCATCCGTTGTGGAACGGGTAGCCAATGATACCTCAGAGGCCCTAGTTAAAATCAATGCAGAAATGGTAGCAATCCGCACAGTAGCCCTGCAGAATAGACTGGCCCTTGATTACATCCTGGCTGAAAAGGGAGGTACTTGCACCCTACTCGGAACTGAGTGTTGCACATATATCCCAGATAGCTCCGAAGAAATTACCCACTTAGCGGAGCATATCCAAAAGGAGGTAGAAAAACTTAAGCAACTCCCATCATTCACTTTGTGGAGTGGAGCCACTGAATGGCTAGGTTCAATAGGAACTTCATTGGTGGAAGGTTTAATTCTATTTGTTGTAATTGTTTTACTTTTATATTGTTTGTTTATGTTGATTAAATGTTGTTGCGACCAGGCGGCTGTAGCTGCTGTCCCGCAGGCGAGACACCTTGCAGGTCCCAGCAGACCGTCTGTACGTGGCACAGGGGTATGTTATGCTAAAGAGAAGGTTGTTTACTGGATGAATTAAGATATTGATTTGGATTAAATTGGAATAAGGTTAATTAACCTACTAAAACCAGACTTCCATTGTGGCCACGATGGAACTCGGGTTGGTGTAAATTTGTGTGGAAGCTACTAGTCCGGACATGTGGCGAAACACATCAACAAATTTTAGAAGGAAACTCTATTAACATGTATGAAATTATTTTGTAGAATGTTTAACTAGTGATACCTGATGTTTTATGATTCAGTTTGTGAAAGAATCAAATGGGGGATTGATAGAGAATTCAAACAGGCTGCATTTAGACAGGCTGTGAAAATTCACAGACACCAAGTCAGAGATGCTACGTGAGTGGGAGCATGTTGCATTAAGTCATCAATCAACTTGACATTTTAGGACCTTTGGGTAGCGAGCCAATTAAAAGGTTAAAAGACTATTAATTGAGCCAATAAGGTCAAAGGTGGTGAGTTCTTTTCTGTAAATTGATCCAGGTATAAGTACAGCCATTTTGACCATGTGGTCTCAGAAGGACAAAGACCTGGCTTAAAGCCAAGAGCTTCTTACTGCTGCCAAAAATAAAGTGACAGTAAAACTACAATCGGAGTTCGTATTTCATTGGAAATTAAGAGATCTAACACTCGATTCTGAGGGACTGCCTATGATGATGAATCCACAGACATATACTAGTCGCATCATGTGAAAGATCATTTTTACATCTCAAGCAGCAGAATTAGGTACTTTTCAGGAAGACTGATTTTGAGGATATCCCAATGCTGGTGTTAGAAATACTACTCACTCCAGTACCACAGTGTTATGATACAATTATTGAAACTTCAGATACGCAATTAGAATGAGAGAAGATTCTACACTTAAATATACCAATAATTCATGCATTGGGTGTAGATGGAAATATATTATAGGTACAGTATGAAAGCAGCACAAACCCAGCATCCAACAACTGTCGACACTGTATTTGAAATTTCCACGGTTGTATGATAGCTGCACAGTACTGGAGTGAGTTTGCTGCAGACCACCATTCGGGTCAAATGGCCTGTATGGGAATATGGATATCTTTAGACCGTTCCACAGATTGTTTTGCATAGAATCTTAGAAATTTACAGCACCGAAGGAGGCCATTCGGCCCATCGTGTCCGCGCCGGCCGACCAAGAGTGATCCAGCCTAATCCCACTTTCCCGCTCTAGGTCTGTAGCCCTGTAGGTTACGGCACTTCAGGTGCACATCCAAGTATTTTGTTAAATGTGGTGAGGGTTCCTGCCTCTACCACCCTTTCAGGCAGTGAGTTCCAGACCCCCACCACCCTCTGGGTGAAGAAATTTCCCCTCATATCTCCTCTAAAGCTCCTTTTATCTCCACAAGGATAGAATAACTCTTAAAAAAATTGTTTTTGGGCAGCAATACTTTAAAAAAATTGCATTGAGCTGTTTTTGAAAAAAAAAAGATTTTCCTGTTGGAAAATTGACTGAGGATACTCCATGACAGATGTTCGAAATACTGCTCACCCCAGTACTGTGTGGCTATCGTAAAATCATTGAAATGTTAAATACAGCGTCGACAGTTGGGTTCATACTATTCCTCCAATGTATTTAAATCTACATCCAATGCATTTATTGCATGAATTCTTGACACGTTTTGGTGTAGTTTCTTTTAATTCCAATTACATATTTTTAGATTTAACTGAATTCCTAATGAGTATTTTTAATAAACATCACCACCACGCTTCCAACAGAAAAAAAAAGACCAATTCAATTTTAAAACTAGGTGACCAAAAGCAATTAAAGAGTTATTCTATCTTTGTGGGGATATAAACAATCCGTGGCACTGTCTAAAGATATTCATATTTCCATACCAGCCATTTGACCCGAATGGTGGCCTGCAGGAATGTTGATGCATATATTCAAAAATTAACTGCTGCAGCAAATTACCTCACGTCTTTGAAATATTCCCACGAGCTAATTCACAAGAACTTCAGGACAGTCTCAAAAGTGAGCAACTGCCTGTTATGAAGAATTTGATCTGAAGAGCAAACTTGCCTTTGGAATCCCAGAAAACCAGAAAAACTGGGAAGGAGGGGGATTGAGGCTGCCCTCAGGACTTCAGTTCCCTGTTTTGATGAGGTGAACAGGGGTTCATTGCTCACATAACGTTCTGGCACAGACATGGTCAAAAGGACTCTGGAAAGAACCGTGGTGATTTTGAACGCTCTAAATTTTTGGAACAGTAAGTATTGTGTAAGATAAGCATGATACGGTGAACTACATGCTGGGGCTCTACTGCTTCGGTGTAGTCATTTTATTTGTAAATATATTTCAGGGTGGACAGGAGAACGTGGTAGACAGACACCGGTGTGAAATGCAGTGGTATAAAGACTAATGGTTAGTCTTGGGACTACATAAGGTTGCATGGTTCAGTTTGCAGAAGATATGGGTCAACTTATTGGGCCCAAGTTTCCACACGATAAAAAACGGGCGCCCCTCCGAGCTAAAACGGCGCCGGAAAAAAAACTCGCAATTCTGGAGAGCCCTGCAGCTCCTTGTCTGTTTGGCGCGGCGCCCAGGGGGGCGGAGCCTACACTCGCGCCGATTTTGTAAGTGGGAGGGGGCGGGTACTATTTAAATTAGTTTTTTTCCTGCCGGCAACCCTGCGCGTGCGCGTTGGAGCGTTCGCGCACGCGCAGTGTGAAGGAAAACATTGGCACTCGACCATTTTTGTAGTTCTTTGTAGCCGTTTAATTTTTGAACATTTTTGAATAAAAGCACATTGCCATCAGCACATCAGCACTGAGGCTTCCTGCAGCCTTCTCACTGTCTCCTTCCCGCCCGCCGTCTGGAACGTCTTCCTCCCCCCTCCCGCTGCATTCGGGCGGGCGGTCCCACACTCCCCTCCCTCCCGCCGTCGGGAACGGCTTCCTCCTCCCCCACTGCCGTCGGGAACGAACGAACGAACTTGTGAGGCTGGCTGAAGCACTTTCACACAGGTCGGAAGATGGTTTATTTAATCTTTTCTTAACATAGAAACATAGAAAATAGGTGGAGTAGGCCATTCAGCCCTTCTAGCCTGCACCGCCATTCAATGAGTTCATGGCTGAACATGCACTCCAGTACCCCCTTCCTGCTTTCTCGCCATACCCCTTGATTCCCCGAGTAGTAAGGACTTCATCTAACTCCCTTTTGAATATATTTAGTGAATTGGCCTCAACTACTTTCTGTGGTAGAGAATTCCACAGGTTCACCACTCTCTGGGTGAAGAAGTTTCTCCTCATCTCGGTCCTAAATGGCTTACCCCTTATCCTTAGACTGTGACCTCTGGTTCTGGACTTCCCCAACATTGGGAACATTCTTCCTGCATCTAACCTGTCTAAACCCGTCAGAATTTTAAACGTTTCTATGAGGTCCCCTCTCATTCTTCTGAACTCCAGTGAATACAAGCCCAGTTGATCCAGTCTTTCTTGATAGGTCAGTCCCACCATCCCGGGAATCAGTCTGGTGAATCTTCGCTGCACTCCCTCAATAGCAAGAATGTCCTTCCTCAAGTTAGGAGACCAAAACTGTACACAATACTCCAGGTGTGGCCTCACCAAGGCCCTATACAACTGCAGCAACACCTCCCTGCCCCTGTACTCAAATCCCCTCGCTATGAAGGCCAACATGCCATTTGCTTTCTTAACCGCCTGCTGTACCTGCATGCCAACCTTCAATGACTGATGTACCATGACACCCAGGTCTCGTTGCACCTCCCCTTTTCCTAATCTGTCACCATTCAGATAATAGTCTGTCTCTCTGTTTTTACCACCAAAGTGAATAACCTCACATTTATCCACATTATACTTCATCTGCCATGCATTTGCCCACTCACCTAACCTATCAAAGTCACTCTGCAGCCTCATAGCATCCTCCTCGCAGCTCACACTGCCACCCAACTTAGTGTCATCTGCAAATTTGGAGATACTACATTTAATCCCCTCGTCTAAATCATTAATGTACAATGTAAACAGCTGGGGCCCCAGCACAGAACCTTGCGGTACCCCACTAGTCACTGCCTGCCATTCTGAAAAGTACCCATTTACTCCTACTCTTTGCTTCCTGTCTGACAACCAGTTCTCAATCCACGTCAGCACACTACCCCCAATCCCATGTGCTTTAACTTTGCACATTAATCTCTTGTGTGGGACCTTGTCGAAAGCCTTCTGAAAGTCCAAATATACCACATCAACTGGTTCTCCCTTGTCCACTTTACTGGAAACATCCTCAAAAAATTCCAGAAGGTTTGTCAAGCATGATTTCCCTTTCACATATCCATGCTGACTTGGACCTATCATGTCACCATTTTCCAAATGCACTGCTATGACATCCTTAATAATTGATTCCATCATTTTACCCACTACTGAGGTCAGGCTGACCGGTCTATAATTCCCTGTTTTCTCTCTCCCTCCTTTTTTAAAAAGTGGGGTTACATTGGCTACCCTCCACTCAATAGGAACTGATCCAGAGTCAATGGAATGTTGGAAAATGACTGTCAATGCATCCACTATTTCCAAGGCCATCTCCTTAAGTACTCTGGGATGCAGTCCATCAGGCCCTGGGGATTTATCGGCCTTCAATCCCATCAATTTCCCCAACACAATTTCCCGACTAATAAAGATTTCCCTCAGTTCCTCCTCCTCACTAGACCCTCTGACCGCTTTTATATCCGGAAGGTTGTTGGTGTCCTCCTTAGTGAATACCGAACCAAAGTACTTATTCAATTGGTCTGCCATTTCTTTGTTCCCAGTTATGACTTCCCCTGATTCTGACTGCAGACGACCTACGTTTGTCTTTACTAACCTTTTTCTCTTTACATACCTATAGAAACTTTTGTAATCAGCCTTAAGTTCCCTGCAAGCTTCTTCTCGTACTCCATTTTCCCTGCCCTAATCAAACCCTTTGTCCTCCTCTGCTGAGTTCTAAATTTCTCCCAGTCCCCGGGTTCACTGCTATTTCTGGCCAATTTGTATGCCACTTCCTTGGCTTTAATACTTTCCCTGATTTCCCTTGATAGCCATGGTTGAGCCACCTTCCCTTTTTTATTTTTACGCCAGACAGGAATGTACAATTGTTGTAGTTCATCCATGCGGTCTCTAAATGTCTGCCATTGCCCATCCACAGTCAACCCCTTAAGTATCATTCGTTAATCTATCCTAGCCAATTCACACCTCATACCTTCAAAGTTGTCCTTCTTTAAGTTCTGGACCATGGTCTCTGAATTAACTGTTTCATTCTCCATCCTAATGCAGAATTCCACCATATTATGGTCACTCTTCCCCAAGGGGCCTCGCACAATGAGATTGCTAATTAATCCTCTCTCATTATACAACACCCAGTCTAAGATGGCCTCCCCACTAGTTGGTTCCTCGACATGTTTGCTTATAAATGTTTATTCAGATTGGATTTATTTGTACAATATTTGTGTAAGTATAAATAAGGATTTATTGTAGAATTTAATGACTTCCCTTCCACCCCCCCCTCGTTCTGGACGCCTAATTTGTAACCTGCGCCTGATTTTTTAATGTGTCGAACAGGTTTTTTCAGTTCTACAAAAATCTTCACTTGCTCCATTCTAAGTTAGTTTGGAGTATGTTTTCACTGTGGAAACTTTGAAATCAGGCGTCAGTGGCCGGACACGCCCCCTTTTGAAGAAAAAATTCTGTTCCAAAGTAGAACTGTTCTACCTGACTAGAACTGCAGAAAAAAAAATGTGGAGAATTGCGATTTCTAAGATAGTCCGTTCTCCACCAGTTGCTCCTAAAAATCAGGCGCAAATCATGTGGAAACTTGAGCCCATAGAAACTGCATTTTTGCTTTGTCCATAAGGGATGAGGTCCTACGAAACGAATTTAAGGAGCTAGGAGCTAAATTAAAAAGTAGGACCTCAAAAGTAGTAATCTCGGGATTGCTACCAGTGCCACGTGATAGTCAGAGTAGGAATCGCAGGATAGCGCAGATGAATACGTGGCTTGAGCAGTGGTGCAGCAGGGAGGGATTCAAATTCCTGGGGCATTGGGACCGGTTCTGGGGGAGGTGGGACCAGTACAAACCGGACGGTCTGCACCTGGGCAGGACTGGAACCAATGTCCTAGGGGGAGTGTTTGCTAGTGCTGTTGGGGAGGATTTAAACTAATATGGCAGGGGGATGGGAACCAATGCAGGGAGACAGAGGGAAACAAAAAGGAGCCAAAAGCAAAAGACAGAAAGGAGATGAGGAAAAGTGGAGGGCAGAGAAACCCAAGGCAAAGAACAAAAAGGGCCACTGTACAGCAAAATTCTAAAAGGACAAAGGGTGTTAATAAAACAAGCCTGAAGGCTTTGTGTCTTAATGCAAGGAGTATCCGCAATAAGGTGGATGAATTAATTGTGCAAATAGATGTTAACAAATATGATGTGATTGGGATGACGGAGACGTGGCTCCAGGATGATCAGGGCTGGGAACTCAACATTCAGGGGTATTCAACATTCAGGAAGGATAGAATAAAAGGAAAAGGAGGTGGGGTAGCATTGCTGGTTAAAGAGGAGATTAATGCAATAGTTAGGAAAGACATTAGCTTGGATGATGTGGAATCTATATGGGTAGAGCTGCAGAACACCAAAGGGCAAAAAACGTTAGTAGGAGTTGTGTACAGACCTCCAAACAGTAATAGGGATGTTGGGGAGGGCATCAAACAGGAAATTAGGGGTGCATGCAATAAAGGTGCAGCAGTTATAATGGGTGACTTTAATATGCACATAGATTGGGCTAGCCAAACTGGAAGCAATACGGTGGAGGAGGATTTCCTGGAGTGCATAAGGGATGGTTTTCTAGACCAATATGTTGAGGAACCAACTAGGGGGGAGGCCATCTTAGACTGGGTGTTGTGTAATGAGAGAGGATTAATTAGCAATCTCATTGTGCGAGGCCCCTTGGGGAAGAGTGACCATAATATGGTGGAATTCTGCATTAGGATGGAGAATGAAACAGTAATTTCAGAGACCATGGTCCAGAACTTAAAGAAGGGTAACTTTGAAGGTATGAGGCGTGAATTGGCTAGGATAGATTGGCGAATGATACTTAGGGGGTTGACTGTGGATGGGCAATTGTACATTCCTGTCTGGCGTAAAAATAAAAAGGGGAAGGTGGCTCAACCGTGGCTATCTAGGGAAATCAGGGATAGTATTAAAGCCAAGGAAGTGGCATACAAATTGGCCAGAAATAGCAGCGAACCTGGGGACTGGGAGAAATTTAGAACTCAGCAGAGGAGGACAAAGGGTTTGATTAGGACAGGGAAAATGGAGTACGAGAAGAAGCTTGCAGGGAACATTAAGGCGGATTGCAAAAGTTTCTATAGGTATGTAAAGAGAAAAAGGTTGGTGAAGACAAACGTAGGTCCCCTGCAGTCAGAATCAGGGGAAGTCATAACGGGGAACAAAGAAATGGCGGATCAATTGAACAAGTACTTTGGTTCGGTATTCACTAAGGAGGATACAAACAACCTTCCGGATATAAAAGGGGTCAGAGGGTCTAGTAAGGAAGAGGAACTGAGGGAAATCTTTATTAGTCGGGAAATTGTGTTGGGGAAATTGATGGGATTGAAGGCCGATAAATCCCCAGGGCCTGATGGACTGCATCCTAGAGTACTTAAGGAGGTGGCCTTGGAAATAGCGGATGCATTGACAGTCATTTTCCAACATTCCATTGACTCTGGATCAGTTCCTATGGAGTGGAGGGTAGCCAATGTAACCCCACTTTTTAAAAAAGGAGGGAGAGAGAAAACAGGGAATTATAGACCGGTCAGCCTGACCTCAGTAGTGGGTAAAATGATGGAATCAATTATTAAGGATGTCATAGCAGTGCATCTGGAAAATGGTGACATGATAGGTCCAAGTCAGCATGGATTTGTGAAAGGGAAATCATGCTTGACAAATCTTCTGGAATTTTTTGAGGATGTTTCCAGTAAAGTGGACAAGGGAGAACCAGTTGATGTGGTATATTTGGACTTTCAGAAGGCTTTCGACAAGGTCCCACACAAGAGATTAATGTGCAAAGTTAAAGCACATGGGATTGGGGGTAGTGTGCTGACGTGGATTGAGAACTGGTTGTCAGACAGGAAGCAAAGAGTAGGAGTAAACGGGTACTTTTCAGAATGGCAGGCAGTGACTAGTGGAGTGCCGCAAGGTTCTGTGCTGGGGCCCCAGCTGTTTACATTGTACATTAATGATTTAGACGAGGGGATTAAATGCAGTATCTCCAAATTTGCGGATGATACTAAGTTGGGTGGCAGTGTGAGCTGCGAGGAGGATGCTATTAGGCTGCAGAGTGACTTGGATAGGTTAGGTGAGTGGGCAAATGCATGGCAGATGAAGTATAATGTGGATAAATGTGAGGTTATCCACTTTGGTGGTAAAAACAGAGAGACAGACTATTATCTGAATGGTGACAGATTAGGAAAAGGGAAGGTGCAACGAGACCTGGGTGTCATGGTACATCAGTCATTGAAGGTTGGCATGCAGGTACAGCAGGCGGTTAAGAAAGCAAATGGCATGTTGGCCTTCATAGCGAGGGGATTTGAATACAGGGGCAGGGAGGTGTTGCTACAGTTGTACAGGGCCTTGGTGAGGCCACACCTGGAGTATTGTGTACAGTTTTGGTCTCCTAACTTGAGGAAGGACATTCTTGCTATTGAGGGAGTGCAGCGAAGGTTCACCAGACTGATTCCCGGGATGACGGGACTGACCTATCAAGAAAGATTGGATCAATTGGGATTGTATTCACTGGAGTTCAGAAGAATGAGAGGGGACCTCATAGAAACGTTTAAAATTCTGACGGGTTTAGACAGGTTAGATGCAGAAAGAATGTTCCCAATGTTGGGGAAGTCCAGAACCAGGGGTCACAGTCTGAGGATAAGGGGTAAGCCATTTAGGACCGAGATGAGGAGAAACTTCTTCACCCAGAGAGTGGTGAACCTGTGGAATTCTCTACCACAGAAAGTAGTTGAGGCCAATTCACTAAATATATTCAAAAGGGAGTTAGATGAAGTCCTTACTACTCGGGGGATCAAGGGTTATGGCGAGAAAGCAGGAAGGGGGTACTGAAGTTTCATGTTCAGCCATGAACTCATTGAATGGCGGTGCAGGCTAGAAGGGCTGAATGGCCTGCTCCTGCACCTATTTTCTATGTTTCTATGTTTCTATGTTTCTATGTTAACGTGTTGGAAGAAAGGTCAAACAGTAACTAAGTTGGATTTAGTTTTGGGGAATGAAGCTGGGCAGGTTGACGGGGTATTGGTGGGGGAGCACTTGAGTGCCAGTGACCATAATTCAGTCAGATTCAAGTTGGTTATGGATAAGAACAAGAAGAGGCCTGGAATAAAAGTTCTGAATTGGGGAAAAGCTAATTTTGCTAAGTTAAGGAGTGATTTGGCCATAGTGGACTGGAAATGGCTACTTGTGTCGGAACAGTGGGAGGCATTCAAGGAGGAGATCCAGAAGGCTCAGGCCAAACATGTGCCCTCAAAGAAAAAGGGTGGGGAAAAATAATTCTAGAGCCCCCTGGATGTCTAGGGACTTACAGGGGAGGATTAAGAAAAAAAGGGACGCTTATGTCATATACCAACAGCTAAATACGATAGAATCTTTAGAGGATGTAGAAAGTTAAGACGCAAAATTAAAAAGGACATGAGGAATGCCAAGAGAGAGCACGAGAAATTCTTGGTCAGTAAAATTAAGGAAAACCCCAAGATGTTCTATAAATATATTAAGAGTAAGAGGGTAACTAAAGAAAGGGTAGGGCCTATTAGAGACCATGAGGGTAATCTTTGTGTGGAGGCGGAAAATGTTGGTAGGGTTCTTAACGAATACTTTGCATCTGTTTTCACAAAGGAAAGGGGCAATGCAGATACTGCTGTCGATATTCCAAATGAAATAAACAGAGAGAGAGGAGGTATTAAAGTGGTTAGCAGCTTTGAAAGTAGATAAGTCCCCAGGCCCGGATGAAATGCATCCCAGGCTGTTGAGCGAAGTAAAAGAGGAAATACCAGAGGCCTTGACCATCATTTTCCAGTCCTCTTTGGATCTGGGCATTGGAGGACTGCTAATGTTTAAGAAGGGAGAAAGAGATAGGCCGAGTAATTACGGGCCTGTCAGCCTAACCTGGGAAAATTATTGGAAAAAAATCCTGAAAGACAGGATAAATCTACATTTGGAAAGGCAAGGATTAATTAGGGACAGTGAGCACGGATTTGTTAAGGGAAGATCATGTTTGACTAACCGGATTGAATTTTTTGAGGGGGTAACCAAGAGGGTCAATGAGGGTTGTGCATACGGTGTAGTATATATGGACTTTAACAAGGCTTTTGATAAGGTCCCACATGGTAGACTGGTCATTAAGGTTAAAGCACATGGGATCCAGAGCAAAGTGGCTAGTTGGATCCAAAATTGGCTTGGAAGTAGGAAGCAAAGGGCAATGGTTGATGGATGTTTTTGTGACTGGAAGGATGTTTCCAGTGGGGTTCCGCAGGGCTCAGTACTGGGTCCCTTGCTTTTTGTGGTATATATCAACGATTTAGATTTGAATATGATTAAGTAGTTTGCAGACGACACTAAAATTGGCTGTGTGGTTGATAATGAAGAGGAAAGTCATGGGCTGCAGGAGGATATCAATCTACTGGTCAGGTGGGCAGAGCAGTGGCAAATGGAATTTAATTCAGAGAAGTGTGAGGTGATGCACTTGGGGAGGGCTAATAAGGAAAGGGTATACACATTAAACGGTAGGCCACTTAATAGTGTAGATGAACAAAGGGACCTTGGAGTGCTTGTCCACAGATCCAGATGGATAAGGTGGTTAAGAAGGCATACGGAATGCTTGCCTTTATTGGCCGAGCCATAGAATACAAGAGCAGGGAGGTTATGCTTAAATTGTATAATACTTTGGTTAGGCCACAGCTGGAGGAGTACTGCGTGCAGTGCTGGTCACCGTATTATAGGAAGGAGGTGATTGCACTAGAGAGGGTGCAGAGGAGATTTACTAGGATGCTGCCTGGAATGGAGAATCTTAGTCATGAGGACAGACTGGATAGGCTGGGTTTGTTCTCATTGCAACAGAGGAGGTTGAGAGGAGACCTCATTGAGGTGTACAAAATATTGAGGGACCTGGACATAGTGGATAGTAAGGGCCTATTTCCATTGGTGGAGGGGTCTATTATGAGGGGGCATAGTGTTAAGGTGGTTGGTGGAAGGTTTAGGGGGATTTGAGGGGAGGGCTTCTTTACGCAGAGGGTTGTGCGGATCTGGAACTCGCTGCCTGGAAGATTGGTGGATGCAGAAACCCTCACCACTTTTAAGAGATGATTGGATGGGCATAACCTGCAGGGTTACGGATGTAGAGCTGGTAATTGGGATTAGACTGGATAACTTTTTGTTGGCCGACGCAGATATAATGGTAAGTACTACAGGGAATTGAATACAGCCAGGTGATCTTCTGGACGAGTTTTGATCGCCTAGATGAGTTGAAGAGGAATTTTCCCAGATTTTTTTCTCTTTAAATTGGGCTGGGTTTTTAATCTGGTTTTTGCCTCTCCCAGGAGATCACATGACTCTGGTTGAGGTGGAGTGTAGAATGTTTCAGTATAAGGGTTGTTGCAGTTGTGTGAGGCAGACTGGTTGGGCTGGGTGCTCTTTGCCTTTCCGTCATTGTTCATAGGTTTATATGTAACCTTTAGGGCTGCTGACCAAGGGCCGTGCGCCTGTGTCGGTCGGCGCGGACACGATGGGCCAAAATGGCCTCCTTCTGCACTGTAAATTTCTATGTTTCTAAGTCAATACAACCATCATCAGCCAGCAGTGCTTTGTTCTGAACTTAGCATTCTTCTTTTTAATGGTTTTAAGCTCAAGGAAACACACCAATAAGTTTAGTTGAAAACATTTTAAAAACTTCTCAACAAAATTACAAGTATGATATAAAATGAACATGAAGCCATGACTCTCGGGTGTTTGACAGCTGTACAAGTGAACGTTTTGTGTTCAAAGTACTCACCTCCTGCTGGAGCAAATTCCATTCTTTCTCACTGACCATTCTGTAGCCACTGGGAGCACTGTCCACTACCTGTGTAAGACTCGACAAAAGAGACGCAGTCTCCTCTTGCTCGGGTGTGAGTGCTTTAATTGCTTTTTCTTGATCTTTGGTCAGTATGAAGGAACCAGACATCTGGAAAGAGCCAACTGAGACTGTATCAAAGTTCTCAGAAACCGAGTCCGCTCCAACCAATGGGCCAAAGTCCGACTCATCTAGATTTCCTGCCGATTTCGCCTTGTGTCCGTAGCCCAAGCTCTTTGGCTGCGAGGAGCCGGAGGTACCCAGACTGTCAGTGGACTGTACTCTCCGTAAGCCCTCTCGAAACGGCTCACTGTCTTTAGTAGCAGGACCTGCAATCGATGCCGACAGATCAGAATCCAAGGAGTGTAAAGAACCGTGTATGCTATTTCCACAAATCTAGAAACAAAAGCAAAGTTCATTTTAAAAGCTACAAATCACAAACAAGTATTCTAACTAATGTTCGTGGCATTGCCACAGCATCATACCATTTTTGTTGTTCCTACAATGCCAATTTGGTGGACAATATCGGCAGTTGCTCAGGATGTCAGCCGTGGCTCAGTGGGCAGCACTCTCGCCTCGGAGTCAGAAGATCACCCTCCAGAGACTGGAGCACAGAATCTAGACTGACCCTCCAATAGAGCACTGAGGGAGTGTTACACTGAGGGAAGTGTTGCGGATGAGACATTAAACCGAGGCCCCGAAGATGGTAAGATGATTGGCCATGAATCCAAAGCTATTGGGAGCCCTGTTACCTCAGTCTAAATGGGCATTCCTCAACAGTGAGCTTAGATTGTTGGGACATGGCTGGTATCTTCATTATCATCATAGGCAGTTCCTCAACAACGAGGAAGACTTGCTTCCACTCTAAAAATGAATTTCAGGTGCACAGTCCAATACGGGAATTGCAGAGTCAGGCCTGGTTAGTACTTGGATGGGAGACTGCCTGGGAATACCAGGTGCAGTAGGCTAAGGGCCTTGTAAATGTCTGGTGTGTCACCCAGGTCGGGTGGCACGGTTTAATGTGTTTTGTTTTGCAGATAAACTCCAAAAAGAGTTTTTTTTTTTTACAGTCTCTGTCACAGGTGGGATAGATAGTCGTTAAGGGAAAGGGAGGGTAGGACTGGTTTGCCGCACGCTACCTTCTGCTGCCTGCGCTTGCTTTCTGCACACTCTCGGCGACGAGACTAGAGATGCTCAGCACCCTCCCGGATGCTCTTCCTCCACTTAGGGCGGTCTTTGGCCAGGGATTCCCAAGTGTCAGTGGAGATGTTGCACTTTATCAAGGCGGCTTTGAGGGTGAACTTGAAATGTTTCCTCTGCCCACCTGGGGCTCGCTTGCCGTGTAGGAGTTCGGAGTAGAACGCTTGCTTTGGGAGTCTTGTGTCGGGCATGCGAACACTGTGGCCTGCCCAGCGTAGCTGGTCAAGTATGGTCAGTGCTTCAATGCTGGGGATGTTGGCTTGATCAAGAACACCAACGTTGGTGCATCTGTCCTCCATGGGGATTTGCAGGATCTTGCAGAGACATCGTTGGTGGTATTTCTCCAGCGATTTGATTGAGGTGTCTGCTGTACATGGTCCACGTCTCTGAGCCATACAGGAAGGCAGGTATCACTATAGCCCTGTAGACCATAAGCTTGGTGCCAGATTGGGGGGTCTGATCTTCGAACACTCTCTTCCTCATGCAACTGAAGGCTGCGCTGGCGCACTGGAGGCGGTGTTGGACCTCGTCGTTGATGTCTGCTCTTGCTGATAGTAGGTTTCCGAAGTATGAAAAGTAGTCCATGTTGTCCAGGGCCACGCCGTGAATTTTGATGACTGGGGGGGGGGTCGGCAATGCTGTGTGGTGGGGTCAGGTTGACCTTTGTCTTACATACATCAGATTACATAGGATATGCAGCACCGAAACAGGCCTTTCAGCCCAACCAGTCCATGCTGGCATTTATTCTCCACTCAAGCCTCCTCCCGTCTTTCCTCATCTAACTATTAGCATAATCTCTATTCCCTTCTCTCTCATGCGCTTGTCTAGCCTCCCCTTAAATGCATCTATACTATTCGCTTCAACATTCTCACCACTCTCTGGTTAAAGAAGTTTCTTCTGAATTCCCTATTGGATTTCTTGGTGACTATCCTATATTGATGGTCTCTGGTTATGCTCAACCCCACAAGTAGAAACATTCTCTCTGTATCCACTCTATCAAAACCGTTCACAATTTTAAAGACCTCTATTAGGTCACCCCTCAGCCTTCTCTTTTCAAGAGGAGAGAAAAGAGACTCAGCCTGTTCATCCTTTCTTGATAGTATACCCTCGCATTTCTGTAGATCTTCTCTGTACCCTCTCCAGTGCTTCTATATCCTTTTTATAATATGGCAACCAGAACTGCACACAGTGCTCCAAGTGTGGTCCAACCAAGTTTGATACAGGTTTAGCATAACTTCCCTACTTTTCAATTTTTCCCTCTAGAAATAAACCCCAGTGCTTGGTTTGCTTTTTATGGCCTTGCTAACCTGTGTCGCTACTTTTAGTGATGTGTGTATTTGTATCCGAGATCCCTTTGTTCCCATACCCCACCCAGACTCACACCCTCCCAGTAATAAGTGACCTCCCTATTCTTCCTACCAAAATGTAATACCTCACAGTTATCTGTGTTGAGCTTCATTTGCATATGCACACTCTGCAAGTTTATTAATATCCTCCTGTAATTTATTGCTGTCCTCCTCAGTATTGACTATCCCCCCAAATTGGTGTCATCCGCAAATTTAGAAATTGTGTTTTTGATTCCAAAGTCTGAATCGTTAATATAAATTGTGAACAACAGTGTCCCAGCACTGATCCTTGTGGAACACCACTACCCACCTTCTGCCACTGTGAATAGCTGCCCTTTACCCCTACTCTCTGCTTTCTGTCTTGAGGCTTTATATTCTGCTACTTATCCCGACTCCGCATTCTCTGACCTTGTTCATTAGTATATTACGTGGTACCTTATCGAAGGCCTTTTGAAAATCTAGATAAATTACATCTACTGCATTACCCTTGTCTACTTTCTCTATTATCTTTAAAAAAAAATCAATGACGTTGGTCAAGCAAAACTTTCCCTTTTGAAATCCATGAAATTCATTATTATATTTTTGATTTCTAGATGTTCTTCTATTTCCTCCTTTAATAGGGATTCCATTATTTTTCCTATCATTGATGTCAAGCTGATTGGTCAGCACCATGAGTGACCCAATTCTCAGTAAACATCCACACATGCCTTTCCAGCAAGATTTAATGGGCAGTGATCAGGAACCTGCATTATGATCAGGAAATCAGACATATTTTTCGCCCTACCCTGAGAAGGCCTAGCCCGATTTGAGTGCTTTCACTGTAGCTCTAGTCAATATCAGCTAACTCAACACACAGCAGGGACTGACCGGGGGCATTCCTGGCCCTTGTGAATCCACATCTCACCATGTGGTGTACTCACTGAGCCATTGCAGGAGCTCAATAAGTGAATTTGCAGAATCACCAAGAATTGCCCTAAATCGCTACATGGCCATCTTTGTACAATTGCTACAGAACTGACCTCTTCGGTAGGTAATATGCTGAGAGATTTGGCAGGAGACTCCACACGTGACTGGGAGCTCATTGCCGATCCTTCTTCCTCAGTCTCCGGCTGCTTCCTCTCCTTGCCTTTGTTAAGGCTGCGCTGTTCATCTTCTGCCTGAAACAAATATTTACTTCAGAACCCGTCTGCTCACAAGATGCTTTTAACATTATCACACCAAGTGGACGCAGTTCCACATTGTAGCCGGTAACCAGTAACAATGCGCAACTCTCTTACGCTCAAGAACGTAGCTCAGACCTCTTTCTGAGCAAGATTGCTACAATTAGAGTGCAGCCTTAAAGCTCTGCATTCATGTTCGCATTAATTAATCAGGCTCTCAACAGACAGAGAAACCAGCACCATTAATAATTCAAGGAAATAGAAGTGATCAGTAGTTTTTGTGTCAAAGCTTTCCAGGTAATTTTATGGCTTGACAAATCTGTACAGCAACTCCATTTTATAATGTGTTAGAAATTTAGAATATGCATAAAATCTGAGAATTAAGGTCTGAACTGTTTTAAAGTCTCCTTATGAGAGTACAAAGAAGCTTCCTTTATTAGCTGACAACTGTGCATTAGTAAAAATGACTGTTCCTCCCTCACAGAATGCTCACCACACATCCCACTCCAGCAAGGAGCACTGAGGTAACACTATTGATATAGTTTCGGTTCACGTCACTGAACCACTAACATAAATCCAATTAAAGTGGGGAATAAGTCAGCCGATATTGTTTTTCTCCCTCGTTACTCTTCTCTCCCATTCCTACCCAACGCCAGAGATGTGGTGTCCTACTTGCACTCAATTGATTATCTAGACATCAGTTTTTGGGCCCAGAATTCGCCACCATTTAGCTCCATTTTTTTCAAGCTAACTTAATTTTGCAAGTTTCACCAATGTTATAACACCATCCTCAAAAGATAACAGCCGTTTTTTTTTAGTTAACGTTTTTATGATGTCACTCGGGGTCAAACCCACCCACACCGCCATTTTGTGCCATTTTTGTGAGTTTCGCCAATAACGATTTTGTTTTAAGGATGGCGCTATGTCCTGCTTTAAAAAACCTTACCTTACCAAGTCGGAGTCAGATAGAAAACGACGTTACAGACGCCATCTTGTTTATAGGAGCTGAGTTATAGGTTTTGGAGGTAGGGAACAAGACTTATATTACATCCAAACTAATTAAAAATGTTTGTTTGTGTGGAGGGAAGAGAGAAACTTTATTTATTGTGAGTTAGGGTCAGAGTGCCAGCCGGCAGGATTGCTCCCTCGGCCAGACACAGGAGCTCAGCTTCCAAAGCCCGGGGGGGGGGCCAAGCCGCGGGGAGAGGGGCGGCTGCAGCGAGGGGCCAGTCGGCCAGGGATAGGGGCAGCAATGGGGGGGGGATTCGGCCAGGGATAGGGGCGGCAATCGGCCAGGGATAGGGGCGGCAATTTGCGAGTCGTGGGTTGGGGCGGGGAGTTTCAGCAATAAAACACTCCCGGGGGGGGGCAGGTACAGCACGGATACAAAAGCAAAATCCTGACTACTGGAATCTGGAATAAAAACAGAAAATGCTGGAGATCTCAGCGGGTCGGCATGGGAAAGATCAGCACAGGTTAGCTGCAGAATAATGCTCTACACTTACACGTTACCCTGGAAACCGAAATGCTTGGGCATGTGCAGAATGGGGCCTTACTTTCTCGGCGCAGAAATTAAGCTCCACCCTCAAACCCTTTCTGCGCTGCGCCAAAATGAAAGGTAATTATGGCAAAACTTTGGACTTTTTTTTGCCGCTATCGCTCACTAAACAAATGGCTGTTATTCTTCGATAGCGACAAAAATCGGCAATGTGGAATTTTGGGCCCTTTGTCCCTGCCCTGAAGAAATGAACTCCTTTCTGGGTCTGGTTCCATGGGCATTGGGTGCACTCTGGTACCTCATCCTAGTGGCCATCATTTATAAAAGAGCCTCGACAGCAAATACCAGGTTATTCAACTGCATGGGCTTCACAGCCGGTCCTATCATCCACACAATGCATTTCCAGCAAGAGCTACTGGATAACAGTTAAGATCATGAACCCTGGATAACTTACCCCTCCTATCCTCAACTAGAGGCACCGAGCTTCTCTGTCGTGTCACTCCCACCACCCATGCTGACATCAACAAATAGCAGAGACCGGGGATAAAGTTTAGCACTTTCTTGGTCCATATGGTTCTTTGGGGGAAGTTTCCCTTGAGTAATCTTCTTGAAAAACATTCCATTTTGTCCTTGTAAAAAGACCTTGGTTAAGCCTCGGTTAGAATAGTATGTCCAGTTTTGATTTCCTCACATGGTGGGTGATAGAGGCGCTTTGGAAGGGGTGCACAGAGCCACAAGATTAATTCCTAGTTTAAAGCATCTTAGTTAACCAGACAGACGCAAAGTGCTGGGTCTCTATACTTTAGAGAAGTGTGGATTCGAGGGTGATTTGATCAAGGTTTATATGATAATGAAGCAACTAGATTCTGTTTATACAGATCAACTGTTTCAACTGAATATGTTAGGGAGGACCAGGGTAACTCCGACAAGTTAGGCAAAGGCAGAACGAGGATAGACTTCAGGAGGCGGTTCATTTCCCAGAGAATAGTGGACCTGTGGCTGGCAACTCACACAGTGAACGTGGATTGGCTGAATTCCTTCCAGCGAGAGCTCAACGTGTTTCTGGCTGGGACGGAGATCACCTGGTATAAAAGGGAAGGACTGCATAGGGCCCGAGTGATATCCAGGGCTAGATTCGATCGCCTAAGGGGGTCAGAGAGGAATTTTCCAGCTCTCCCCCCTCCCCATTAATTGCCGTGGATTTGTATGTTTTTCCCTCTCCCAGGAGATGTCAGGGCTCCAGGTGTACGTGGCATCTTTCCTCGTGGCAGGTGAGCGGCATGCGCAGGACCTCCCATTGCTGCACATCCCATGCACCTTCAGGGGAACTCGGTGGGGACTGTATGAAGTATGATGTACAAGACATCACAATTATACGGGATTTCCTGTCCATTTTTCTGATGTTCGTAAACAAAATTCATTCCACCGAGGTAATTCATTCCAACAATTCAAGTGATGGGCATTCCTGCTTTCTACCTTCACCGACAACCATGCGACTGTCCCATAAAACAAGCAACTACATCGTCAGACTTATTCTCCAGCGAGATGAAAAGATTACATCAAGGATACTCAGTTTTAATTGAGGGCAGCAACTTGCTTAAGGACCAGTCACAGACCCCACCACAAGGCCATTTCGGTTTTTTGCTACTCATTAAAAATTGCAAACCTTTAGTTCATGCTCTTACGAGTTCCTGCGTCTTGCTTTACAAGATTAAGAAAGCAGGATCACAGCAGCATAATCAAACGTTTACAGGAGCTGATTATTTTCCTATGAAATAGTCAGATCCTCGTCTGCCTCGTTCCTTCTGCCACTCACATGAATAATAAAATCACAGATTTCAAGTCTTTCATACTTGCTCCTTCCTTTTCAGCTCTTCCACCTGTCGAAGCTGCTCTGAAGTGAGAACGTTTTCCATGCGCTGCATATCCCTCATCAGGAGCCGCTGGGATTCGAGGAACTGGTCGTTGGCCCGTTGCCATGTGTGTTTCAACTGGTTGTGCTGCTGCCTCTCTTGTTCCAACAGATGACACACTGATAGAAACAGTGAAACAAATCACATTCAGCAAACTAACTGCAGCTACCCAATGGATTTCACAACCAATAAATTATCTATTCAACTAGGCTAGTTTTACAACAACAACGCCTTATATTTATATAGCCCCTTTAAATGTAGTAAAACGTTCCAAGGCGTTTCACCGGAGCGTTATCAGACAAAATTTAACACCGAGCCAGATAAGGAGATATTAGGGCAGATGACCAAAGTTAGGTTTTGAAGAGCGTCTTAAGAGGGACAAGGTAGAGAGGCGAAGAGATTTAGGGAGGGAATTCCGGAGCTTAGGGCCTAGGAAGCTGAAGGCACGGCCGTCAGAGGCCAAAATTGGAGGAGCATAGAAATTTCGGAGGGTTGTAGGGCTGGAGGAGGTTACGGAGATCAGGAGGGGCGAGGTCATGGGTGGGGGGATTTGAAAAAAAAGAATGAGATTTTTAAAAATCGAGGCATTGCCAGACCAGGAGCCAATGCAGGTCAGTGAGCACATGGGTGATGGGTGAGCGAGACTCGGTGCGAGTTAGGACACGGTCAGTGAGCACAGGGGTGACGGGTGAATGGGACGGTGCCAGTTAGGACATGGGCAGTGAGTACAGGTGTGATGGATGAATGTGACGGTGCCAGTTAGGACACGGTCAGTGAGCACAGGGGTGACGGGTGAATGGGACGGTGCCAGTTAGGACACGGGCAGTAGAGATTTGGATGAGCTCAAGTTTATGGAGGGTGGAAGATGGGAGCCTGGCCAGGAGAGTGTTGGAATAATCTAGTCAAGTTTAGAAACATTTGAAAGTTCCAGCACAAGATGAGTTGAGGCAGGGTGGAATCGGGCGATATTATGGAAGTGGATATGGGATCGGGTGCTCATCTCGGGGTCAAATACAACACCAAGGTTGTGAACGAACTGGTTCAGCCTCAGGCAGCTGCCAGGGAGAAGGATGGAGTCGGTGGTTCGGGAACAAAGTTTGCGGCGGGGACCAAAGACAATGGCTTCCCAATATTTAGCTGGAGGAAATTTTTGCTCATCCAGTATTTGATGTCGGACAAGCAGTGAGACAAATTAGAGATAATGGAGAGGTGAGAGAGATGGTGGTGAGGTAGCGTACATGTGGCAAATGATGCTTTGTTTTCGGATGATATCACCAAGGGGCAACATGTAAATGAGAAATAGGAGGGGGCCAAGGATAGATCCTTGGGGGACACCAGAGGTAACGATGCAGGAGTGGGAAGAGAAGCCATTGCTGGTGACTAAGTATGACTGGATAGATAAGGATGGAACCAGGTGCGGGCAGTAATAGAGACGGCGTTGGGGGATGATGTGGTCAACTGTGTCAAAGGCTGCAGACAGGTCGAGAAAGAGAAGGAACAGTTTAACACGGTCACAGTCACATTGGATATGATTTGTCATTTTATTTGTGATTCCAACATATAAACTTTCTGGATTCAATGTCAGTTATCAATACCAACTCTTTCTTTAACTGTTTAACTTTTATCTCGTCTTAATAATGTAACACTTAAGGGAGAAGATACTGAAGCATTCAAGTGAAGATTCTAAATGAGATGAAACTGCAGAAATTTCGAATGCGAGCAGAGAGAAGACAGGTGGCAGAAACTGGCAGTGCCTTGGGGTGGTATGACTTGGGTCTGCCTGTGCAATGCCATATGGTGCGCTCCCATTCAGCTGTTGAGAAAAGCACTAAGCACTGGCCTCAAGCCTTACTCTCTTCCCCCTGCCCTCACAAACGGGCGAGTTACTCCAACACAGCTTTTATTCATTAGCAATTACCGAACAGCTTTGACAAAGGTCTGGGAATAGGTTACTCTGTGGCCTGGGGCTAGGGAGAGAAAGAGGGGAAGCTGGAGCAGACTAAAAAATATCAAATCAAATAAGAGCTGGAAAGTAAAACCCACAGCTATGGGAAAGTGACCTTTTGAATTCAGGGTTTGAAATCCGGAAAGGCTTTCTCAAATTTGCATTGGTTATTCTTAAGGCATCAATGATTCTTTTTAACTTCACTAACCCCAAGGATATATCTTCAGTTGAACAATTCATAGCTTGTTAATTTAACAGCTATGTTCTTCAGATTACCTTCGTGCAGCTCTTTACGCAATTTCTCGGCATCTTCCTGCAGCACACTTTTCTGAGTGTTGAGAACAGCAACGTACATTTCCAGGTCTGTCCTGCAGGATTTCTCCGTCTCAAGATAATGATTCAGCTCTTTAACCTGCTGAGCACATTAACCGGATCAGTCTCTTTATATACACTGAAAACAGCCATATAGATTTTACTGTCATTTCTATCCAATTACTCCCACCCTATTACAAATGTCCAGCCTGCGTCGCTGTGTGCTTCCTGCCCAATCAAAAATTGTTTGTATATTTGAGGAAGGTTATGCTGGGTTCAAGTAGCAAGCATTTTGACAAGTATTAAGCCTTCTTTTCCCATGACTTTTTTTTCAGGTAATCAAACAAATGCCACAAGGCACATTTATTGAGGATTTGCGGGTAGGGGTGGGGAGTATGACAGATAGTGGCAATGGGGAGAAACGGGCATTGCGTGCAACAAAAATAAAACACTTATGATAGAATGATACAGCACAGAAGGAGGTCATTCAGCCTATCGTGCCTGCGCCGGCTTTTTGAAAGAGCTGCCCAATGACTCCCATTCCCCTGGTGTTGCCCTTTCGCAATATTTTTCCCTTTCAAGTATATACATAATTCCCTTTTGAAAGTTACTATTAAATCTGCTTCCACTACCCTTTGTATCATCCCAGTAAATCTCCTCTGCACCCTCTCCAATGAAAAGATCAATCTTTATTCCAAATTTGAATTTATGTCGCGCCTTTCAGGTCCACAGTACATCACAAAGTGCTTCACATCCAATGAATAATTTTGAAGTGTAGTCACGGGCTGGTACACAGGCAAATCACAATATTTCATAGGCAGTCCCTCGAAGCGAGGATGACTTGCTTCCACGCCAAAAAAGGATGAGTTCACAGGTGTTTCAATGAAGGACCCAATTCCAGGTCCTGAACTACATCGTGCAGTGTGGAAGATGCCTGTGTGTGGATTTTTTTTTAAATGCGTGGTGGCCGTTGCACACCAGCCACCAGATTGCACAATGTATGACCATTTAGGACTAACCTTTGAGGCTTCTAGTTCTTTGACCTTTTCCTCGGCTGTTGATAGCTTTTCTTTGAGAGCAGTGATCTCCTTCTCCATGGGCATCACCACTGACCGCAACTTCTCAGCACCTTCCTGAGCCTGGTCATTGAAATAAATATATAACACAAGTCTGACTGCCTTTTGCTTTGATATCTAATAAGCAAATGTACAAGGCTCCAAAATGCACTTCAGATAACCTCGAATAAAAGATCTCACCTCACTGCCCAAATGATTTGGAAGATGTCTAATTGAAATGAAGTTTCTAACACATTGCTTATTGACCTGCATGACCAAGAGTTAACGCTAGTTATTCGTTCCCATTCAGCATTGATGCTCAACATCATTGACAACTAGGAAATCCTTCAGATCGTTTCAAAATGTACAACTGGTTACACAGCTCAGTATACTCACTTTCTTCATTTCATTTTCTAAGTTGTCCTCCTCTTGTCCTTCAGCTAGTTGCCTCCTAAGTTCAGCCAACTCACGTTCCACTGCTTCCTTGTACTGCCCCCAATACTTGCGTTCCTCTTTCAACTGAATCTCAAACTGAATCTCGTACTCGCTCACCGTCTCTGCAGGAGAGTTTAGGACACAGCTCAAAAGGCACCCGTTTAAAAAGAAAAGATGCTTTATTTTGTAACAAGAAACCCTGAACTCTAGCTCGAGCAGCTGGAGGCACTTCCTGCACACGTGGCTATCCAGGACACATGAAGTGTCCCTGAGTTCCCACATGGCATGGGAGTTGCAGGCTCCAGGACTTGGCTGTCCCATCAATTTGATTATATGTCTATCTACTTACAATATGTAATACAAGATACTGACATCTCTTTTGTTACATAGAAGGGCACGATGACAGAGACAGAGAGATTTTAGCCTATTTGGCCTCAAAGGGATTTCAGGTTAACTTATATAATGTTGTTGCTATAAAATTTAATTCAGGCTAAAAGAGTTATCAACATTGTGCAAGCCTTCTGGCAATGTGCATCAGATTTATTAGCAGTAGGACTAGACAAAGTAGTTAACAAAATTGTGTCTCTCTCATGCCAGATTAGTTTGAGATAATGGGGACAGTTCGTTACCTTGTAGCGATATTCACACCTCTCATTTGGATTAGTTTCATTCATTGGGCACAGCAGGAGGTTTAGCTGGTCAGAAAATATGTCTGCCACCACACCTAGAGGGGCAGGGGTGAAGCTTCTTGGCTCTTCCTCTCAATTAAAAAAGATAGTCTGCAGTACATTCGAGTTTGAAACCGGCAGAATATTTTCTAACTCAGTACTAGTCATATCAACAGTACTGACTAGTAGAGTGAAGGAAAATATATACTATACCAAAGCATAGATTGCATCATTTGTTTTAATGATATAAGAGCAACTGGAAATAAGCACCTCTTGCTATAACAGTATTCTGCTCAATCATGTACATTATGTAAAATAAATCAGTTTGTTGCTTCATAATCGGCCTCATCTCATGAGTCTGTTTATCTCTCTCTATCACCGCTGCTGTAAGCCGAGGCCCTTCCTGCTTGTTCAGGTGAATGTTAAACATCCCGTAGCAGTCTGTCAGAGAGCAGAGAGTTCTCCCAGTGTCTCGCACAGCATTTTTCCCTCACCCAACACCAACGCACATTCTCTGTCATTTCTTCATTTGCTATGAAGACTTTGCTGTGTGCAGTTAGCTGCCTGATGATCTGCATCCCAGAGTACTAAAAGAGGTAGCCATGGAAATAGTAGATGCATTGGTTGTCATCTTCCAAAATTCTATAGATTATGGAACAGTTCCTGCAGATTGGAGGGTGGTAAATGTAACCGCACTATTTAAAAAAGGAGGGAGAGAGAGAAAACGGGGAACTACAGACCGGTTAGCCTGACATCAATAGTAGGGAAACTGCTAGAGTCTATTATAAAGGATGTGATAATGGCACACTTCGATAATATCAACAGGATTAAACAAAGTCAACATGGATTTATGAAAGGAAAATCATGTTTGACAAACCTACTGGAGTTTTTTCAGGATGTTTCTGATAAGGGAGAACCAGTTCATGTACTCTATTTGCATTTTCAGAAGGCCTTTAATAAAGTCCCACATAAAAGGTTAGCGTGCAAAATTAAAGCACATAGGATTGGGGGTAATGTATTGACATGGATTGAAAATTGGTTAACTGACAGGAAACAGAGAGTAGAAATAAACGGGTCTTTTTCAGGGTGGCAGACAGTGACTAGTGGGGTACCACAGGGATCAGTGCTTGGGCCCCAGCTAGTCTCAAAATATATATATATATATATATATATATATATATAAATGATTTGGGTGAGAGAACCAAATGTAATATTTCCAAGTTTGCTAACGACACAAAACTAGGTGGGATTGTGAGTTGTGAGGAGGATGCAAAGATGCTGCAAGGCGATTTAGATAGGTTGAGTGAGTGGGCAAACACATGGCAGATGCAGTATAACATGGATAAATGTGAAGTTATCCACTTTGGTAGGAAAAACATAAGGACAAAGTATCATTTAAATGGTGATGGCTTGGGAAGTGTCGATGTACACCAGTTATTGAAAGCAAACATGCAGGTGCAGCAAGCAGTTAGGAAGGCAAATGGTATGTTGGCCTTCAATGCAAGAGGATTTGCGTACAGGAGCAAGGATGTCTTACTATAGTTATACAGGGCCTTGGTGAGACTGCAGCTGGAGTATTGGGTGCAGTTTTGGTCTAAGAAAGGATATACTTGCCATAGAGGGAGTGCAGCGAAAGTTCACCAGACTGATTGCTGGGATGGCAGGACTGTCGTATGAGGAGAGATTGGGTCGACTAGGCCTGTATTCACTAGTGTTTAGAAGACTGAGAGGGGATCTCATTGAAACGTATAAAATTCTGACTGGGTTGGATAGACTGGATGTGGGGAGGATGTTTCCCCAGGCTGGGAAGTCTTGAATAAGGGGTCACAGTCTCAGGATACGGGGTAGGAAATTTAGGACCAAGATGAGGAAAAATGTTTTCACTCAGAGGGTGGTGAACCTGTGGAATTCTCTACCACAGAAGGCTGTGGAGGCCAAGTCACTGAATATATTTAAAATGGAGATCGGTAGATTTCTAGAAACAAAAGGCATCCAGGGGTATGGGGGAAGCGGGAATATGGTGTTGAGATAGAGGATCAGCCACGATCATACTGAATGGCGGTGCAGGCTCGAAGGGCAGAATGGCCTACTACTGCTCCTATTTTCTATGTTTGCCTACATAACAGCAACTGCACTTCAACAGTGATCCATGGGCTGTGAAACAGTCAGAACCTCCCAAGGACATGACAGGAACTAATTAAATACAAATTCTTTCTTTCTTACTAACATTCAGTCAAGGAGCAGCGCCGGCGGGGATAAAATTAGCAGTGCCCGAGACCCAAGACCAGCAGCGAGACCGGGACCAGAGGAGCGGCGACGGCGACGGCGGCGGGGATAAAAGGAGCAGCGCTGGGAGCAAGAATGAACGGACCAGTGAGGGGAACAAAATCAAAACGTGACGTCACAGGAAAGCAGGTAAGTGATTTGTTGGTGAGTATTTCTCTCTTCTTCTCTAAAACTAGGGCATTGAGAGCAGTGATTATAGATTAAAAACTATAGATAATTGAGTGATATTTCAAAACTTAAAAACCAAATTAGTTACACAAAATACAATAGCGATGGCAGGGCAGGCGATGTGTTGCAGCTGTAGCATGTGGGAGCTGGTGGATGTAGTATATTTAGATTTCCGAAAGGCATTTGGTAAGGTGCCACATAAAAGGATATTACACAAGATAAGGGATAATGGGACTGGAGGCAATGTATTACCATGGATAGAGGATTGATTAATGGACAGAAAAGAGAGTAGGGATAAACGGGACTTTTTCAGGTTGGCAGGCTGTAACTAGTGGGGTGCCACAAGGATCAGTGCTGGAGCCTCAGCTATTTACAATCTGTACTAGTGACCTAGATGAAGGGACAGAGTGTAATGTATCCACGTTTGCTGATGATACAAAGCTAGGTGGGACAGTAAGCAGTGAGGAGAATACAAAGCATCTGCAAAGGGATATAGATAGACTGACTGAGTGGGCAGTAAGGTGGCAGATGGAGTATAATGTGGAGAAATGTGAGGTTATTCACTTTGATAGGAAGAATAGAAAAACAGAATATTTTTTAAATGGTGAGAAACTTCTAAATGTTGGTGTTGAGAGATTTGGGTGTCCTTGTGCAAGCAACACAGAAAGCGAGCATGCAGGTAACAGCAAGCAATAAGGGAAGCAAATGGCATGTTGTCCTTTATTGGAGTACAAGAGTAAGCCTTGGTGAGACCACATCTGGAGGACTGGGCACAGTTTTAAGGAAGGATATACTTGTCTTGCAGGCGGTGCAACGGAGGTTCACTAGATTGATTCCTGGGATGAGAGGGCTGTCCTATGATGAGGTCCTACAAACTGAATTTAGGGAGCTAGGAGTTAAATTAAAAAGCAGGACCTCAAAAGGTAGTAATCGAAGGATTGCTACCAGTGCCACATGCTAGTCAGAGTAGGAATTGCAGGATAGCTAAGACGAATACGTGGCTTGAGGAGTGGTGCAGGAGGGAGGGATTCAAATTCCTGGGACATTGGAACCTGTTCTGGGGGCAGGTGGGACCAGTACAAACTGGATGGTCTGCACCTGGGCAAGACTGGAACTAACGTCCTAGGTGGAGTGTTTGCTAGTGCTGTTGGGGAGGGATGGGAACCTATGCAGGGAGACAGAGAGAAGTAAAATGGGGGCAGAAGCAAAAGATAGAAAGAAGTAAAAGTGGAGGGCAGAGAAACCCAAGGCAAAAATCAAAAAGGGTCACATTATAGCAAAAGTCTAAAGAGACAAAGAGTGTTAAAAAGACAAGCCTGAAGGCTCTGTGCCTCAATGCGAGGAGTATTCATAATAAGGTGGACGAATTAACTGCACAGGCAGCTATTAACGAATATGATATAATTGGGATTACGGAGACAGCTCCAGGTTGACCAAAGCTGGGAACTCAACATCCAGGGGTATTCAACATTCAGGAAGGATAGACACAAAGGAAAAGGAGGTGGGGTGGTGTTGGTGGTTAAAGAGGAAATTAACACAATAGTAACGAAGGACATTAGCTTGGATGATGTGGAATCTTTACGGGTAGAGCTGCGGAATACCAAAGGGCAGAAAACGCTAGTGGGAGTTGTGTACAGACCACCAAACAGTAGTAGTGAGGTTGGGGACAGCATCATAACGGGAAATTAGGAATGCGTGCAATAAAGATACAGCAGTTATCATGGGCGACTTTAATCTACATATAAATTGGACTAACCAAACTGGTAGCAGTACAGTGGAGGAGGATTTCCTGGAGTGTTTTAGGGATGGTTTTCTCGACAAATATGTCGAGGAACCAACTAGAGGGCTGGCCATCCTAGACTGGGTGATATGTAACGAGAAAGGACTAATTAGCAAACTTGTTGTGCGAGGCCCCTTGGGGAAGAGTGACCATAACATGGTAGAATTCTTTATTAAATGGAGAGTGACACAGTTAATTCAGAGACTAGGTCCAGAACTTAAGGAAAGGTAACTTCGATGGTATGAGACGTGAATTGGCCAGAATAGACTGGCGAATGATACATAGAAACATAGAAAATAGGTGGAGTAGGCCATTCGGCCCTTCGAACCTGCACCACCATTCAATAAGATCATGGCTGATCATTCCCTCAGTACCTCTTTCCTGCTTTCTCTCCATACCCCTTGATCCATTTAGCCGCAAGGGCCATATCTAACTCTCTCGAATATATCCAATGAACTGGCATCAACTACTCTCTGCTGCAGGGAATTCCACAAGTTAACGACTCTCTCGAGTGAAGAAGTTTCTCCTCATCTCAGTCCGAAGACTGTATCCCCTGGGACTGGACTTCCCCAACATCGGGTACATTCTTCCCGCATGTAACCTGTCCAGACCCGTCAGAATCTTGTAAGTTTTGATGAGATCCCCTCTCAACCTTCTAAACTCCAGTGAATAAAGGCCCAGTTGATCCAGTCTCTCCATCCCAGGAATCAGTCTGGTGAACCTTCGCTGCACTCCCTCAAAAGAACGTCCTTCTTCAGATTGGGAGACCAAAACTGAACACAATATTCCAGATGAGGCCTCACCAAGGCCCTGTACAACTGCAATAAGACCTCCCTGCTCCTATACTCAAATCCCCTAGCTATGAAGGCCAACATACCATTTGCCTTCTTCACCGCCTGCTGTACCTGCATGCCAACTTTCAATGACTGATGAACCATGACAACCAGGTCTCGTTGCACCTCCCCCTTTCCTAATCTGCTGCCATTCAGATAATATTCTGCCTTCGTGTTTTTGCCCTCAAAATTGATAACCTCACATTTATCCACATTGTACTGCATCTGCCATGCATTTATCCACTCGCCTAACCTGTCCAAGTCACCCTGCAGCCTTTTAGCCCCCTCCTCACAGTTCACACCGCCACCCAGCTTAGTGTCATCTGCAAATTTGGCGATATTACACTCAATTCCTTCATCTAAATCATTAATGTATATTGTAAAGAGCTGGTGTCCCAGCACTGAGCTCTGCGGTACTCCACTAGTCGCTCCCTGCCATTCTGAAAAGGACCCGTTTATCCTGACTCTCTGCTTCCTGTCTGCCAACCGGTTCTCTATCCACGTCAGTACATTACCCACAATACCATGTGCTTTGATTTTGCACACCAATCTCTTGTGTGGGACCTTGTCAAAAGCCTTTTGAAAGTCCAAATACACCACATCCACTGGTTCTTCCTTGTCCACTCTACTAGTTAACATTCTCAAAAAATTCGAGAAGATTTGTCAAGCATAATTTCCCTTTCAGAAATCCATGCTGACTTGGACCGATCCTGTCACTGCTTTCCAAATGCGCTGCCCTTTACCCTTTAAGTATCACTCGCCAGTCTATTCTAGCCAATTCATGTCTCATACCATCGAAGTTACCTTTCCCCAAGTTCAGGACCCGAGTCTCTGAATTAACTGTGTCACTCTCCATCTTAATAAAGAATTCTACCATATTATGGTCACTCTTCCCCAAGGGGTCTTGCACAACAAGATTGTTAATTCGTCCTTTCTCATTACACATCACCCAGTCTAGGATGGCCAGCCCTCTAGTTGGTTCCTCGACATATTGGTCTAGAAAACCATCCCTAATACACTCCAGTAAATCCTCCTCCACTGCATTGCCATCAGATTGGTTCACCCAGTCAATATGTAGATACTTAAAGGGTTGACGGTGGATAGGCAATGGCAAACATTTAAAGATCACATGGATGAACTTCAACAATTGTACATCCCTGTCTGGAGTAAAAGTAAAACGGGGAAGGTGGCTCAACCGTGGCTAACAAGGGAAATTAGGGATAGTGTTAAATCCAAGGAAGAGGCATATAAATTGGCCAGAAAAAGCAGCAAACCTGAGGACTGGGAGAAATTTAGAATTCAGCAGAGGACAAAGGGTTTAATTAGGAGGGGGAAAAGAGAGTACGAGAGGAAGCTTGCTGGGATCATAAAAACTGATTGCAAAAGCTTCCATAGATATGTGAAGAGAAAAAGATTAGTGAAGGCAAACATAGGTCCCTTGCAGTCAGAATCAGGTGAATTTATAATGGGGAACAAAGAAATGGCAGACCAATTGAACAAACACTTTGGTTCTGTCTTCACGAAGGAAGACACAAATAACCTTCCGGAAATACTAGGGGACGAGGAGGAACTGAAGGAAATCCTTAGTAGTCAGGAAATTGTGTTAGGGAAATTGATGGGATTGAAGGCCAATAAATCCCCGGGGCCTGACAGTCTGCATCCCAGAGTATTTAAGGAAGTGGCCCGAGAAATAATGGATGCATTGGTGATCATTTTCCAATCGTCTATCGACTCTGGATCAGTTCCTATGGACTGGAGGGTAGCTAATGTAAAACCACTTTTTTTTTTTTAAAAAGAGGGAGAGAGAAAACGGGGAATTATAGATCCGTTAGCCTGACATCAGAAGTGAGGAAAATGTTGGAATCAATTATTAATGATGAAATAGCAGCGCATTTGGAAAGCAGTGACAGAATCGGTCCAAGTCAGCATGGATTTATGAAATGGAAATCATGCTTGACAAATCTTCTGGAATTTTTTGAGGATGTAACTAGTCGAGTAGACAAGGGAGAACCAATGGATGTGGTGTATTTGAACTTTCAAAAGGCTTTTGACAAGGTCCCACACAAGAGATTATTGTACAAAATTAAAACACATGGTATTGGAGGTAATGTATTGACATGGAGAGAGAACTGGTTGGTAGACAGGAAGCAGAGAGTAGGGATAAATGGGTCCTTTTCAGAATGGCAGGCAGTGACTAGTGGGGTGCCGCAGGGCTCAGTGCTGGGACTCCAGCTCTTTACAATATACATTAATGATTTAGATGAAGGAATTGAGAGTAATATCTCCAAGTTTACAGATGACACTAAGCTGGGTGGCGGTGTGAGCTGTGAGGAGGATGCTAAGAGGCTGCAGGGTGACTTGGACAGGTTAGGCGAGTGGGTAAATGCATGGCAGATGCAGTATAATGTGATAAATGTGAGGTTATCCACTTTGGGGGCAAAAACACGAAGGTAGATTATCTGAATGGCGGCAGATTAGGAAAAGGGCAGGTGCAACGAGACCTGGGTGTCATGGTACATCAGTCATTGAAAGTAGGCATGCCGGTACAGCAGGCAGTGAAGGCGGCAAATGGTATGTTGGTCTTCATAGCTAGGGGCTTTGAGTATAGGAGCAGGGAGGTTTTACTGCAGTTGTACAGGGCCTTGGTGAGGCCTCACCTGGAATATTGTGTTCAGTTTTGGTCTCCTAATCTGAGGAAGACGTTCTTGTTATTGAGAGAGTGCAGCGAAGGTTCACCAAACTGATTCCCGGGATGGCAGGACTGACATATGAGGAGAGATTGGATCGACTGGGCCTGTATTTACTGGAGTTTAGAAGAATGAGGGGGGATCTCATAGAAACATAACATTCTGACAGGACTGGACAAGTTAGATGCAGGAAGAATGGTCCTGATATTGGGGGAGTCCAGTACCAGGGGTCACAGTCTAAGGATAAGGGGTAAGCCATTTAGGACTGAAATGAGGAGTAACTTCTTTACTCTGAGAGTTGTTAACCTGTGGAATTCTCTTCTGCAGTGTTGTTGATTCCAGTTCGTTCGATATATTCAAGAGAGAGTTGGATATGGCCCTTACGGCTAAAGGGATCAAGGGGTATGGAGAGAAAGCAGGAAAGGGGTACTGAGGATCTTACTGAATGGTGGTGCAGGCTGGAAGGGCCGAATGGCCTACTCCAGCACCTATTTTCTACATTTGTTTTTGAGAGATTGTGCAGAATGGGCCTATACTCTCTGGAGTTTAGAAGAATGAGAGGTGGTCTCATAGAAACATACAACATTCTGAAGCTGATTGACAGGGTAATTACTGAGAGGCTGTTTTCCCCCTGGCTGGAATGTCTAAAGCTAGGGGGCACAGTCTCAGGATAAGGGGTCAGCCATTTAAGATAGAGATGAGGAGGAATTTCTTCACTCAGAGGGTCGTGAATCTTTGGAATTCTCTGCCCCAGAGGGCTGTGGATGTCGAGTCTCTGAATATATTCAAGGCTGAGAGATAGATAAGATTTTTGGAGTCTAGTGGAATCAAGGGATAAGGAGATCAGGCGGGAAAGTGGAGTTAAGGTCGATGATTATATTGATCTTATTGAATGGTAGAGCAGGCTCGAGGGGCCGTATGGCCGACTCTTGCTCCTATTTCTTATGTTCTTAAGGCTCGCACGAATAATGGGCGGGATGTGGGAAGTGATCAGCCCACGTAGAACCCTGCCTCATTAAGTGACTTCAGAGGGAAAAGGAAAATATAAACTTGCTCAGGTAAGTGAAAGGTACAGGTTCGTTGGTACATTACCTTTCATTATAGCCTGCATTGAAGCAACTTCTTCCTGCCATTGCTTCTTCACGTCATCGATTGCCTCTTGTTTGGTGGTCTCGGAAACTGTAGCTACTGCTTTTATATTCTCCATGTCAGCATTTGCCTCTATAAGTTGGACCTGTAGCCGAGTAACATCACCTTCTGCCGATTGTAACGCAACATTCTGCCGCTTGAGCTCCTCTGAAAAACACCAATATAATTTTCATTTTTGATTTTGAAACCTGATGGGTTTAAAAACCTCCATGATGCTCAAAAGACCTGCAAGGACACATGAAACAAACTCAATCCAATTTGTGGGCCACCAGAATTCTGTTATTGCACACACACACAGTGCTCAGGTTTACTAGTAAAAGATTACCTGGATGCTGAAACATTATCAATGTAGAGAAATGCATATCTGATCCAAGTACACAATTCCAATGAACTCGCCATTTATTCCCGATCAAAGTTGAACATTTCACAATGTTCGAGTTTATCGCAAACCAGTTCTAATAAAATAAATCTCAAATACTGAGAAAGAGAAACAAAGTACACATGACTTTCATTATCAGCGTGGCTCGAATAAGCTCCTCAGTGATGATGAAATACATTACCTGGACTAAGTCAGAATTCTTCCAGGTATTTTAGTATTATCGTCATGGCTATGTACTCTGTCAGCTGTGACTCAGTGGTAGTACTGTTGCTTCTGAGTCAAAAAGTCGTGGGCTCAAGCACATAATCCAGGCTGATACTTCAGTGCAGTACTGGGGGAGTGCTGCACTGTCGGAGGTGCCATCTTTCGGATGAGAGACGTTAAACCATCTGCTCGCTCAGGTAGACATCACGACACTATTTCGAAGAATAGCAGGGGAGTTCTGCTGGTGAGCAAGCCAATATTCAATCAACATCATTATAGACAGATTATCCGGTCATTATCACACTGCTGTATGTAGGAATTGACGGCAAATTGGTTGCCACATTTCCTATATTACAACAGTGACCACACTTTAGCAGAGGGCAGCGTGTGGCGGCCTGGCCCGGAAATCGGCACGGTCCCGGCGCAGGCCCGCAAGACCATCAGCAGGCCGGGGCCATCAGAGGAAGCAGCGTGCGGCGGCATACCACTTGCAGGAGGGAGATGGCTGCAAAGCCAGGTCGCTGATTGCAGTGCGAGCAGGCACAGCAGGAGGGGAGAAGGAGCGGCAAGAGTCCGTAGGAGTCCCAGGTGAGTTCGGGGCCCAGAAGAGGCGAGGGCCCAGGGGCAGCACTGGCCAGCTCACACCGAGATATGTGTGTGCACTAGGTCCGTGCAGCAGAGCTGGCCTCCAGTAATCCTTGCCACTGGACCAAGACCTAGCTCTGTCAAGCCCGTGTGGTGGCTGATGTGCAACGGCCACCACACGTTAAAAAAATCCACGCACAGGCATCTTCCACCCTTAAGGATATAGTTCAGGATCTGGAATACTAGGTCCTTCATTGAAATACTCGTGAACTCATCCCTTTTTGGCGTGGAAGCAAGTCATCGAGGGACTGCCTATGATGATGATACTTTAAAGTACTTCATTGGCTGTAAAGTGCTTCTTTGGGACATCCTGAGGTCATGAAAGGCGGTATATAAAAGCAAGTCTTCCTCTATTTTGATGATGCAATTCTAAGGGGCACAATCGGTCTATTTTAGATTAAGTAAAGTTAAATGTAACTTGATTCAAGACTACGGTTGGGGCCAGTGGAGCTTGGCTCTGAAGATCGGTGAACTGCATTGGCCGCCCGATTGGTGCCCTCAGCTTACTGAATTTATTCTAATGAGGACAAAGGATAGGCCTCTCTCTTCTGGCACGCGAGACCAGGGCACCAACTATTTTATGCCAGTTCCTATGGACTGGAGGGTAGCTAATGTAACACCACTTTTTAAAAAAGGAGGGAGAGAGAAAACAGGAATTATAGACCCGTTAGCCTGACATCTGTAGTGGGAAAAATGTTGGAATCAATTATTAAAGATGAAATAGCAGCGCATTTTCAAAGCATTGACAGGATCGGTCCAAGTCAGCATGGAATTATAAAAGGGAAATCATGCTTGACAAATCTTCTAGAATTTTTTGAGGATGTAACTGGTAGAGTGGACAAGGGAGAACCAGTGGATGTGGTGTATTTGGACTTTCAAAAGGCTTTTGACAAGGTCCCACACAAGAGATTGGTGTGCAAAATCAAAGCACATGGTATTGGGGGTAATGTACTGACATGGATAGAGAACTGGTTGGCAGACAGGAAGCAGAGAGTCAGGATAAACGGGTCCAGGATAAATGGCAGGCAGTGACATGTGGAGTGCCGCAGGGCTCAGTGCTGGGACCCCAGCTCTTTACAATATACATTAATGATTTAGATGAAGGAATTGAGTGTAATATCTCCAAGTTTGCAGATGACACTAAGCTGGGTGGCGGCGTGAGCTGTGAGGAGGATGCTAAGAGGCTGCAGGGTGACTTCGACAAGTTAGGTGAGGTGAGTGAGAAAATGCATGGCAGATGCAGTATAATGTGGATAAATGTGAGGTTATCCATTCTGGGGGCAAAAACACAAAGGCAGAATATTATCTGAATGGCAGCAGATTAGGAAAAGGGGAGGTGCAACGAGACCTGGATGTCATGGTTCATCAGTCATTGAAAGTTGACATGCAGGTACAGCAGGCGGTGAAGAAGGCAAATGGTATGTTATACTCAAATCCCTGAGCTATGAAGAGCAGGGAAGTCTTACTGCAGTTGTACAGGGCCTTGGTGAGGCCTCACCTGGAATATTGTGTTCAGTTTTGGTCTTCTAATCTGAGGAAGGATGTTCTTGCTATTGAGGGAGTGCAGCGAAGGTTCACCAGACTGGTTCCCGGGATGGCAGGACTGACATATGAGGAGAGACTGGATCAACTGGGCCTTTATACACTGGAGTTTAGAAGGATGAGAGGGGATCTCATAGAAACATATAAAATTCTGACGGGACTGGACAGGTTAGATGCAGGAAGAATGTTCCCGATGTTGGGGAAGTCCAGAACCAAAGGACACAGTCTAAGGATAAGGGGTAAGCCATTTCGGACTGAGATGGGGAGAAACTTCTTCACTAGAGTTGTTAACCCGTGGAATTTCCTATCGCAGAGTTGTAGATGCCAGTTCATTGGATATTCAAGAGGGAGTTAGATATGGCCCTTATGGCTAAAGGAACCAAGGCGTATGGAGAGAAAGTAGGAAAAGAGTACCGAGGTGAATGATCAGCCATGATCTTATTGAATGGTGGTGCAGGCTCGAAAGGGCCGAATGGCCTACTCCTGCACCTATTTTCTATGTTAGCAAGCTCGATCAAATTCAGGCCCCTTGCTGTCCTCAAGAACATAAGAAACTTAAGAAATAGGAGCAGGAGTCAGCCATTTGGTCCATCAAGCCTGCTCTGACATTCAATAATATCATGGCTGATCTGATTATGGACTCAGCTCCACTTCCCTGCCCGCTCCCCATAACCCTTTACTCCCTTATCGCTCAAATAGCTGTCTATCTCCGCCTTAACTATATTCAATGACCCAGCCTCCACAGCTCTCTGGGGCAGAGAATTCCATAGATTTACAACCCTCAGAGAAGAAATTTCTCCTCATCTCAGTTTTAAATGGACGGCCCCTTATTCTAAGACTATGTCCCCTAGTTTTAGTTTCCCCTATGAGTGGAAATATCCTCTCTGCATCCACCTTGTCAAGCTCCCTCATTATCTTATGTGATACCTTATCGAATGCCTTCTGGAAATCCAAATATACCACATCCACTGGTTCCCCCTTATCCACCCTTCTCATTACATCCTCAAAGAACTCCAGCAAATTTGTCAAACATAATTTCCCCTTCATAAAATCTTGCTGTCTCTGCTTGATTGAATTATGCTTTTCCAAATGTCCTGCTACTGCTTCATTAATAATGGACTCCAGCATTTTCCCAACAACAGATGTTAGGCTAACTGGCCTATAGTTTCCTGCTTTTTGTTTGCCTCCTTTTTTAAATAGGGGCATTACATTTGCAGTTTTCCAATTTGCTGGGACCACCCCCGAATGCAGGGAATTTTGGTAGATTACAACCAATGCATCCACTATCTCTGCAGCCACTTCTCTTAAGACCCTAGGATGCAAGCCATCAGGTCTATGGAACTTGTTCGCCTTTAGTCCCATTATTTTACCGAGTACTACTTCTTTAGTGACAGCATTAAGTTCCTCCCTACCTATAGCCCATTGATTATCCACTATTGGGATGTTTTTAGTGTCTTCTACAGTGAAGACAGATACAAAACATTTGTTCAAAGTCTCTACCATTTCCCTGTTCCTCATTATTAATTCCCCAGTCTCATCCTCCAGGGGACCAACATTTACTTTAGCCATTCTTTTCCTTTTTATCTACCTGCAGAAACTCTTACTATCTGTTTTTATATTTCGTGCCAGTTTACTTTCATAATCTATCTTCTCTCTCACAATCATTTTTTTAGTTGTTCTCTGCTGGCTTTTAAAAATTTCCCAATCCTCTGGCCTCCCACTAGTCTTGGCCACATTGTATTCCTTTGTTTTCAATTTGATACACTCCTTATTTCCTTAGTTAGCCACGGATGGTTATCCCTTCTCTTTCAGTCTTTCCTTTTCATTGGGATATATTTTTGTTGCGAGTTATGAAATATCTCCTTAAATGTCTGTCACTGCTCATCAACCGTCCCATTCTTGAGTCTATTTTCCCAGTCCACTTTAGCCAACACAGCCCTCATATCTTTGTAATCTCCTTAATTTAAGCTTAGGACCCCGATTTGAGAACCAACTTTCTCACCCTCCAACTGAATTTGAAATTCAACCATTATTATGGCCACTCATTCCTAGACTCATTCCAGGCTAACTCGAAACGAATTGGTGGCCAAGACAGCAGAACTTCAGGATAGGAGGGGCAAAGAGGAGAGAAATTAGAATACGGTAAAAGTGAAAGGAAATTAAAAGGTATTTAAAATATTTTGCTCTCCACAGGTCTCCCAGATTATTTTCCAGAGGTTGCATCCATGCACTTTCCACTGATATTTTAGAGACATAGAAAATAGGTGCAGGAGTAGGCCATTCGGCTCTACGAGCCTGCACCGCCATTCTTTAAGATCATGGCTGATCATTCCTTCAGTACCCCTTTCCTGCTTTCTCTCCATAGCCCTTGATCCCCTTAGCCGTAAGGGCCATATCCAACTCCCTCTTGAATATATCCAATAAACTGGCATCAACAACTTTCTGCGGCAGGTAATTCCATAGATTAACAACTCAGTGAAGACGTTTCTCCTCATCTTAGTCCTAAATGGCCCACCCCTTATCCTAAGACTATGTCCCCTGGTTCTGGACTTACCCAACATAGGGAACATTCTTTCCGCATCTAACCTGTCCAGTCTCATCTGAATCTTATACGTTTCTATGAGATCCGCTCTCATCCTTCTAAACTCCAGTGAATAAAGGCCCAGTTGATCCAGTCCCTCCTCATATGACAGTCCAGCCATCCCTGGAATCAGTCTGGTGAACCTTCGCTGCACTCCCTCAATAGCAAGAACGTCCTTCCTCAGATTAGACCAAAACTGAACACAATATTCCAGGTGAAGCCTCACTAAGGCCCTGTACAACTGCAGTAAGACCTCCCTGCTCCTATACTCAAATCCCCTAGCTATGAAGGCCAACATACCATTTGCCTTCTTCACCGCCTGCTGTACCTGCATGCCAACTTTCAGAGATTGATGAACCATGACACCCAGGTCTCGTTGCACCTCCCCTTTTCCTAATCTGCCGCCATTCAGATAATATTCTGCCTTCGTGTTTTTGCCCCCAAACTGGATAACCTCACATTTATCCACATTATACTGCATCTGCCATGCATTTGCCCACTCAACTAACCTGTCCAAGTCACCCTGCAGCCTCTTAACGTCCTCCTCACAGCTCTCACCGCCATCCAGTTTAGTGTAATCCGCAAACTTGGAGATATTGCACTCAATTCCTTCAACTAAATCATTAATGTATATTGTAAAGAGTGGGGGTCCCAGCACTGAGCCCTGCAGCACTTCACTGGTCACAACCTGCCATTCTGAAAAGGACCCGTTTATTCCGACTCTAGTTACATCCTCAAAAAAATTCCAGAAGATTCGTCAAGCATGATTTCCCTTTCATAAATCCATGCTGACTTGGTCCGATCCGGTCACTGCTTTCCAAATGCGCTGCTATTTCATCCTTAATGATTGATTCCAACATTTTCCCCAATACTGATGTCAGGCTAACCGGTTTATAATTACCCGTTTTCTCTCTCCCTCCTTTTTAAAAAAGTGGTGTTACATTAGCTACTCTCCAGTCCATAGGAACTGATCCAGATAGACTGTTGGAAAATGATCACCAATGCATCCACTATTTCTAGGGCCACTTCCTTAAGTACTTGGGATGCAGACTATCAGGCCCCAGGGATTTATCGGCCTTCAATCCCATCAATTTCCCTAACACAACTTCCCGCCTAATAAGGATATCCTTCAGTTCCTCCTTCTCAGTAGACCCACTGTCCCCTAGTACATTCGGAAGGTTATTTGTGTCTTCCTTCGTGAAGACAGAACCGAAGTATTTGTTCAATTGGTCTGCCATTTCTTTGTTTCCCATTATAAATTCACTTGAATCCGACTGCAAGGAACCTACGTTTGTCTTCACTAATCTTTTTCTCTTCACATATTTACAGAAGCTTTTGCAGTCAGTTTTTATGTTCCCGGCAAGCTTCCTCTCGTACTCTATTTTCCCCCTCTTAATTAAACCCTTAGTCCTCCTCTGTTGAATTCTAAATTTCTCCCAGTCCTCAGGTTTGTTGATTTTTCTAGCCAATTTATATGCCTCTTACTTGGCTTTAACACTATCCTTAATTTCCCTTGTTAGCCATGGTTGAGCCACCTTCCCCTTTTTATTTTTACTCCAGACAGGGATGTACAATTGCTGAAGTTCATCCATGTGATCTTTCAATGTTTGCCATTGCTTATCCACCGTCAACCCTTTAAGTATCCTTTGCCAATCTATTCTAGCCAATTCACGCCTCATACCATCAAAGTTACCTTTCCTTAAGTTCAGGACCCTAGTTTCCAAATTAACTGTGTCACTCTCCATCTTAATAAAGAATTCTACCATATTATGGTCACTCTTCCCCAAGGAGCCTCACACAACAAGATTGTTAATTAGTCCTTTCTCATTACACATCACCCAGTCGAGGATGGCCAGCTCTCTAGTTGGTTCCTCAACATATTGGTCGAGAAAACCATCCCCAATACACTCCAGGAAATCCTCCTCCACCGCATCGCTACCAGTTTGGTTAGCCCAATCAGTATGTAGATTAAAGTCACCCATGATAACTGCTATACCTTTATTGCACACATCCCTTATTTCTTGTTTGATGCTGTCCCCAACCTCACTACTACTGTTTGGTGGTCTGTACACAACTCCCACTAGCGTTTTCTGCCCTTTGGTATTCCGCAGCTCCACCCATACAGATTCCACATCATCCAGGCTAATGTCCCTCCTTACTATTGCATTAAATTCCTCTTTAACCAGCAACGCCACCTTTTCCTCTCTGCCTATCCTTCCCAGATGTTAAATACCCCTGGATGTTGAGTTCCCAGCCTTGGTCACCCTGGAGCCATGTCTCCGTGATGCCAATTACATCATATCCGTTAACTGCTGTCTGCGCAGTTAATTCGTCCACCTTATTCCGAATACTCCTCGCATTGAGGCACAGAGCCTTCAGGCTTGTCATTTTAACACACTTTTTTGCTGTAATGTGGCCCTTTTTGTTTTTTGCCTTGGGTTTCTCTGCCCTCCACTTTTACTATTCTCCTTTCTATCTTTTGCTTCTGCCCCCATTTTATTTCCCTCGTGTCTCCCTGCATAGGTTCCCATCCGTTGCCATGTTAGTTTAACTCCTCCCCAACAGCACTAGCAAACACTCCCCCAGGACATTGGTTGCAGTCCTGCCCAGGTGCAGACCGTCCAGTTTGTACTGGTCCCACCACCCCCAGAACCGGTTCCAATGTCCCAGGAATTTGAACCCTTCTCTGTTGCACCACTCCTCAAGCCACGCATTCATCTGAGCTATCCTGCGATTCCTACTCTGACTAGCACGTGGCACTGGTAACAATCCTGAGATTACTACCTTTGAGGTCCTACTTTTTAAATTTAGCTCCTAGCTCCCTAAATTCGTCTCATAGGACCTCATCCCGTTTTTTACCTATATCATTGGTACCTATATGCACCGCGACAACTGGCTGTTCACCCTCCCTTTTCAGAATGCCCTGCACCCGCTCCGAGACATCCTTGACCCTTGCACCAGGGTGGCAACATACCTTCCTGGAGTCTCAGTTGCGGCAGCAGAAACACCTATCTATTCCCCTACAATCGAAACCCCTTTCACTATAGCTCTCCCACTCTTTAAGACCACCTAGTTCCCCCTCCGGATTATTGCCCGACTCCGCCCTTGCTTCAACCCATCTGCTGTTGAAACCCTCATCCATGCCTTTGTTACCTCTAGACTTGACCATTCCAACGCACTCCTGGCCAGCCTCCCACGTTCTACCCTCTAAACTTTCTATCCCAAAACTCTGCTGCCCGCGTCCTAACTCGCACCAAGTCCCGCTCACTCATCTCACCTGCGCTCATTGACCTACATTGGCATCCAGTTAAGCAACGCCTCGATTTAAAAATTCTTATCCTTGTTTCAAATCTCTCCATGGCCTCATCCTTCCCCATCTCTGTAAACTCCTCCAGCTCCACAATTCTCCAGGATATCGGTGCTCCTGAATCTCCCCAATTATAATCACTCCACCATTGATGTCCATGCCTTCAGCCGCCAAGACCCAAAGCTCTGGAATTCCCTTGCCAAACTTCTCCGTCTCTCTATCCTCTTTGAAGATGCTCCTTAAAAACACCTCTTTGACCAAAATTTATCATGAGGCTCGATATCAAATTTTGTTTTATAAACACTCCTGTGAAGCGCCTTAGGACATTTTACTACTTTAAAGGCGCTATATAAATACAAGTTGTCGCTGTGTGTGGCTCTGTATTGAAATGACAGCATGGAAATGTCAAATTTGCTCGGATGATTTTTCAATCACTCATAACTTTGTTAGTCATGCATCATGATCAATATTTCTTTCACTGTTCAAGGATTGGAGTGATCATTATAGGGTTATTTCTTATACTCACAGTGCTAACCTCGTGAATGGAAATAATTAACAGTAACAAATATGCTAACACTCCCAAGAATGAGTATTGGTATGCTGGGAATAATTGAGATTGAAAACCATTTCTTTTAAGCTAAGGATTATTCTTGCACAGCAGGAGTCAATGAACTTTGCAATTACACAAAGCTAATGAGAAATTTAATCAGCAGCTCATTCTTCTGCCAAAATTATTCAATTGTAGCGTTCTACAATTACCCATGTGAATGCAGGCAGACGAAATGCACCAGAACTTTAAGGAAACTTATGATAAACAACATTACTGCTAGCCATCAGCAGCAAGAGCCTGAGACACCAATTATTAAGATCGCAGCTCACTGTGACACAAACATTTGCAGTAACTGTACTATACTAAAGTTAGATACATCTACAACAACTTTTTATATAGCACTTTTAATGTTGTAAAACATCCCAAGGCGCTTCACATGAGTGTTATCAGACAAAATTTAACATGGAGATACAGATTAGGTCAGGTGACCAAAAGTGTGGCCAAAGAGGTAAGTGCTAAGGATAAGAGCGGGTTATAGATAGTTATGGAGACAATTCCAGAGCTTAGGGTCTAGGTCGTTGAAGATACAGTCAACGGAAACTGGGGATGCACAAGAGGACAGAATTGGAGGATGCAGATATCTCGGAGGGTTGTGGGGCTGGAAGAGATTACAGAGATAGGGACGGGCAAAGCCATGGAGGGATTTGAAGACACGGATGGGAATTTTAAATTCGAGATGTTGCTGAACTGGGAGCCCAGGGGTGATAGGTGAACAGGACTTGACATGAGTTTTGGATGAGCTCAAATTTATAATATATTAAAAATGTAGGTTTCTGCAGAACCATTTCCTGGTTGGAGGATATAATTACAGTTCGAGAAACTTGCACAGACAGGTTCCATCATAAATGTAAACAAAGGAATTTATATTGAAATCTAAAAATTGGGATTGAATTGTGCCCACCCTGGTCTAATTATCGCGCCCCCTCTAACCCTACTTCACTTGAAACTACTTTGTTTTGACTCCGTATAGATTGTCAGGGGAGATCAACTCATTTTAACATTTTTTTACATCAACTCATCTGGTCTTCCTTTGTGCTCATTTAATCTGTTTTTAAATTTTATTTCTAGCTATTATTCTAATCCTAAATAAAAAGTTAAAAGCAGAAGGCCATGCCTTCTGTTGCTTGGGCCCCAAGCTTGAATTCCTGCCTAAACCTCTCCGCCTCTCTACCTCTCTTTCCTTCTTTAAGACGCTCCTTAAAACCTACATCTGACCAAGCTTTTGGTCACCTGCCCTAATTTCTCCTCGTTTGGCTCGGCGTCAAATTTTATGTCTTATAACACTCCTGTGAAGCACCTTGTTTTACTAAGGAAAAGGCGCTATATAAACAGAAGTTGTTGTTGTTTCGTTTCTTTGCCTTCTAGGTCTCAGAATCTATTTGAGTTGAAGCAAAAAAACAAACGAGAGTCGCATCAACTCCAAAGGTCACGGATTCTTTTAGCCAATCATGTGCCACAAGTCCACAGACTGAGCTGGTCTCATCCGATATTCAAACAGGTCAATCTCTGATCAGCTTTTGTGCATGAACGCAAGGAGGGCTATGCTGGGACAACTGATCATCTGGTCACATCCAGAGATGAGCTTTATTGAGTCAGACAAATTAAATAGGAAACAGAGCAGAGCCAAAGTAACCGAAGAATAAAAATGGAGCAACTTGAAGGTGAATTGCTAATAAAAGTTGAGGAAACAGGTCACATACCACCAACTAGTTTTTAATCATATAAAGTATAACCCATTTAAACACTCATTTGCAAACCCCAACAGTGGCAGCCATAGTCAGAAATCTTTATAAATTAGCACCCTTTAGGTTGACCACCTAGTGTATTACTACTATTATTTACTACTACTTTACGGCACCAAGCTCATGGTCTACAGACTGTAGTGATATCTGCCCTCCTATATGCTTCAGAGACATGGACTATGTACAGTAGGCACCTCAAAGCATTGGAGAAGTACAAACCAAAGCTACCTCTGCAAAATCCTGCAAATCCATTGGCAGGATAGGCGCACCAATGTCAGGCCAACATCCCCAGCATCGAAGCATTGACCACGCTCGATCAGCTCCGATGGGCATGCCTGATACAAGACTTCCGAAACAAGCACTCTACTCTGAGCTCAGTCACGGCAAGCGAGTCCCAGGAAGGAAGAGAAAACATTAACATCCCCACCGGCTCTTGGGAATCCCTGACCCAAGACCACTCAAAGTGGAGGAGAAGCGTTTGAGAAGGCGGCGGACACTTCAATTCTCTTCGTCGGGAGCACGCGGAAGGAGCGTACGACAAACCAAGCACCCACCTACCCATCCCACCAACCACCACCTGCCCCGCCTGTGACAGAGTCTGTAGATCCCACATTGTGCTCATTAGTCACCTTAGAACTCTCAATAGTGTGGAAGCAAGTCATCTTCGACTCTGGGGCCCAAGACAACGACTATATTAATTCTTCACAGCTGTCACAGCACAGTTTAAAAGTGTTCCTCTTCACCACCATTCAAATTGACCACTTGGGGCACTCTTGATCCCCTGCTAATTCACCGGGGTGAACACACATGCCACTTGCCAAAACAAAAGTAACTTCTAACCTTCTTTCGCGAGGTATAGCTCCTTGAATTTTGCCCTCTTCTGATTAAACTCGAATTCCAGCTGCTGGTTGGTGCGCAAGAATTCAGCCTTGGCTTTTTCCAACTCGGCAAGGCGCTGCCGGAGCGTGGCCACTGGAAGAGAAACAGGACGGCCAGATTAATAGGAAAACGTGAACTATCGGCTAGAGCAAGCAGGAACCCAACACTATATACTTTACCACTTTCAAAACCAGTTCTGCTGAAACGCATGGAATGTGCTGCATCTCAAAACATCAGAGGGAAGCTGGAATGGTCAGAGCGAGTTTACTCCAACTAAAAATATATTTAGACAGGGTACAATCTACAGATCATACTAAGAACGCTCACAAATTAGAACAATGGTGAGAAACTGGATTTAGCAGGTGTCCCATGCTGTAAAAATATAAATGAGATCAATCCAAATTACCATCTCACAACATTAATAAAATCTATGGAAGTAAAATATATCCTTTCCAACCAAGTACACAAATATCAAAGCTATTTTTAAAATCAGTTTATGAAAGGAGGAAGCTGCAATTATGCACTGCAAAAACTCCCAAAGTTCTTTCTTGCTCACGGCTTTAAAAGGAGCAGTGACCGTTTTTGATTTTTCTTTTGAGCCTCTGGTGGCTAGTTGAAAGTATGAACGGGAGCCACAGACTGCAGCGGAAAACAAATGGGCACTGAGCAGAAGGGAGAGAAAGGACTCGGAACTTTGAGCGGCCAGGACGAGGACTTCATAAGGCTTTTGAAGGGAAGGAGGTTGGTGGCAAGGAGGGTGTGGTGAGCAGGGACATAATCTGAAGGAACAGCCTCTGATAGTGGACAACTTGACTGAAGTAAGCCAGCATCAAAGGAGCAGTGGGCAGAGCCAGAGGAGATCACAAGGGTCGGGAACGCCAAGGCCATAGTGAGCTGCGAAGGGGAGGACGAGAATCTTGAAGGTTGAGTCTCTGGGGCACCAACAAGGACTGGTGTGATGGGCGTACACATGCCACGGTACAAGGCGAGAACAATGGCGCAGCACTCCAGATAGCTTGTAGTTGATCAAGGTGGAGTTGGGAACAAGCGGCAACGAGAGCTTCAGAGAAATCGAGCCTAGAGGAGATAACGGTGTGGATTAGTATGGCAGAGTGGGATGAGAGGTGGAGGCGGGCTAGATTTTCAGAGGTGAATGTGGTGTCAGCGACTGATTGGAAGTGTGGGAGGATCTTGGGGCAAGGAAGGATGTCGAGGGTCTGTACCCTCTGGGCTCAGCCCGAGGTCCATTCCATCAGACTCCTTGCTTGCCACTTCAGGCTGAGCCAAAAAACACGTGGGTGTGGTTGGGAGCTGCAGAGGATGATTTTGGGTGTGTCACTATTAAGTGCGATGCGATTCTGCTTCATTCAGGTATTTGGATAGGCATTTGGAGAACACACAGAAATGGGATCCGTAGCTAACTGCGAAAAGGACTGTACACGAGTTCAAGAGGACAAAGGTTAATAGACTGGCTGAATAGTTAGCAAATGAAAGTTAATGCTGAGAAATGTGAGGTGATATATTTTGGGAGAAAAATTAGAGGAAATGTATAATAAATGGTAAGATGTCAAAATGGGTAGAATAATGGGAGAGCAATAAATGAGACTGTAAAGAAAACCTGTGGGATGTAAGATTTTATAAGTAGCTGTGCTGAGTGCAAAAGAAGAGGTAATGCTACAATAAAAAGGAAAACTAAATGTTAAAAATTTGAAATAAAAACAGAAAATGCTAGAAATAAGCAGGCCAGTCAGCATTTATAAGGAGAAGCCAGGTTGCGACATTTCAGAGGTGTATCCTTCATCAGACTGAAGGTGGAGAGATGGTGTAATGCTAAACCTGGATAAATATTTGATAAACCTGCAGTAGGAATATGGTGTCCAGTTTTGAGCACCTTACTGAAAGAATGTCAAGGCCAGAATAGATTCACTAAGGCGATACCAGGGTGAGGGGTTTAGTTACAAGGACAAACTTGTAATACTAGGGCTCTTTTCATTCAAGCAGAGGAAGTTAAGAGGAGATCTGATAGAGGTTCTCAAAATTCTGAGCAGTTTTGATAAGATAAATTGGGAAAAGCTATGTCCACTGGTCAGTGGGTTAGAAATTTAAGACTGCCACCAAAAGAACAAACAAGTTGATTTTTTTTTTTAAAACGTAGAGGCTTGTTGGGACAAAGAATGACCTCCCAAAAGCAGAATCCATAATAGGATTTAAAGGGGAAGTGGATAAATATTTGAATTAAAAAAAACAGTATGGGGAACGGGTAGTGGAATGGGATTTGGTTGATGCTTTCAGAGAGCGGCATAACTGTGATGGGCCAAATGGCCTCCTTTCTGTGCTGTCAAATTCTATTAATCTATGACGGAGTGGCAACATGAAGTTGATGGTGGAGCCAGAGAGGAGAGCTATTTGTCATCAGCATAAAAGTGGAAGCTAACCCCATGCTTCCAGGTGATGGAGACAATGGGCTACAGGTAATTGACGAAGGACGTTGGGCAATGGTAGTGCCCCAGGGGTACACTACAGGTAATCGTGGAGCAAATGAGCAATCAAACACTCCATTTGTTTTCCAAACCTACCAACTTTGAACTAGCAAGTAACAGAAACTGACCAATCTAATCGCATAAATGGAGTCACGCCATTATTGGCTGCCTTTTTCCTTCTTCCCTCAGTGAGCGCACACTTTCAAAACAAGAAGTTGTATCTGATCTAGAACCACACGTATTCAGACTCCTTCGTTGCTGTAAAAGCTATGCCAACAAAAGGCTCTGCACTGCCTTCAGTTCTGCAGTCAGCCGAGTTATGTTCAAGAGCACCTCGGGTTTCTTGGCCCGGGGTGGGGGTTGTGTGGACGATAGGAGAATTAAAGTTAATTGCATCTGAAAGCAAGTTTTGTAAAGTGGTATATAAATATTACAAGTACAGGTATATCCATGTACTTGGGCTGTATTTTTCAGTATACACAAGCTGTGGAATGTCTTTTCCTGGAATCAGTGACACGTTACTGCCCCACAATGATTGATGAACGCCTGCAATATTTAGGTGGTAAACATCCATACTCTAGACTATCTTTGAGCAACACTACAGATCATCTATGGGCTGGTTGCAATACCAGCAGCAAATTGTCAGAAAATAACCGTTGCAGAGGTTGGATATCTTTCTCGGGCTGCAAGTGCCAAAGATGGAAAACAACAATTCTCTGTCCTACTTGCTCCCTTTTTAAAACATTTATTGACTTAAGCACATCTGATATGCAGCACTGTGAGCAAGATGAGCCTATCTCAGCAACTTGGGACTTCACATACTCTTGTTGATGTCAGTGTTACTAATTATACACCGTTGACCCTGATTCCTGAAGACTTTGAGGCCCCTCGGTCACAGCCATGAGTTTGGATGGGAACTATTGCTCAAAACCCTCTTGCTCCTCGAGTGCAACAGTCATACTATTGGACAAAAGCTGTTCCACAGTTTGCCTTTAGTCATACGACCATCGGCCATTCCAGATGATTCATTAAACAGATGGGCAGCTGATCATGCCAAGGCAGCACCCAAGAGCTTTAGAATTGGAGTTCAAATTAAAGTTAACTTTTGTGTGAGGCATTCGGCTGTTGGACAAGATCAGGGTGGACTAAATCTCAGAAAAGTCTGGAGCTTTTTGTCAACTTCTTGCACTTCACCAGGCACCTCAACTCAGGCTGGAATGAAACGACCATTTCATTCTACTTTTCAGAAGATATTAAAAGTGCTTGTTGGCGATTTAAAATAAAATCTGAATCCAGATTCAAAATAATTTATCAGCGAGACTGGATGTTTAATACCATTAGAATAATTGAATCAGTGTTATCACTGAAAACTCAGTAAAAAGTATTAAGGCAACGTTCTCATAATATATCCACTTATCTATGAAAGACATGCAGTGGTACAATCTAAGATTCTTGGGTTTGTGCTTAAATAAGAACATAAGAATTAAGAGCAGGGGCGGTCCCTATGGCCCCTTGAGCCTGCTCCACCATTCAATCACATCATGGCTGATCTTCGACCTCAACTCCACTTTCATGCACAATCCCCATATCGCTCGAGTCCCTTAGAGTCTATCTATCTCAGCCTTCTAACACAACAACAGGTTACTGGTGATGAGAGAGATGGAAGTAGTTTGAGGTACCAGTAGCCGGGGGGGGGGGGGGGGGGGGAAGAGACGAGGAAGGGGAGGAGGGGGGGGGAAACGAGGAAGGGGAGGGGGGGAAAACGAGGAAGGGGAGGGGGGGAGGGGGGGAAAACGAGGAAGGGGAGGGGGGGAAAACGAGGAAGGGGAGGGGGGGAAAACGAGGAAGGGGAGGGGGGGAAAACGAGGAAGGGGAGGGGGGGAAAACGAGGAAGGGGAGGGGGGGAAAACGAGGAAGGGGAGGGGGGGAAAACGAGGAAGGGGAGGGGGGGAAAACGAGGAAGGGGAGGGGGGGAAAACGAGGAAGGGGAGGGGGGGAAAACGAGGAAGGGGAGGGGGGGAAAACGAGGAAGGGGAGGGGGGGAAAACGAGGAAGGGGAGGGGGGGAAAACGAGGAAGGGGAGGGGGGGAAAACGAGGAAGGGGAGGGGGGGAAAACGAGGAAGGGGAGGGGGGGAAAACGAGGAAGGGGAGGGGGGGAAAACGAGGAAGGGGAGGGGGGGAAAACGAGGAAGGGGAGGGGGGGAAAACGAGGAAGGGGAGGGGGGGAAAACGAGGAAGGGGAGGGGGGGAAAACGAGGAAGGGGAGGGGGGGAAAACGAGGAAGGGGAGGGGGGGAAAACGAGGAAGGGGAGGGGGGGAAAACGAGGAAGGGGAGGGGGGGAAAACGAGGAAGGGGAGGGGGGGAAAACGAGGAAGGGGAGGGGGGGAAAACGAGGAAGGGGAGGGGGGGAAAACGAGGAAGGGGAGGGGGGGAAAACGAGGAAGGGGAGGGGGGGAAAACGAGGAAGGGGAGGGGGGGAAAACGAGGAAGGGGAGGGGGGGAAAACGAGGAAGGGGAGGGGGGGAAAACGAGGAAGGGGAGGGGGGGAAAACGAGGAAGGGGAGGGGGGGAAAACGAGGAAGGGGAGGGGGGGAAAACGAGGAAGGGGAGGGGGGGAAAACGAGGAAGGGGAGGGGGGGAAAACGAGGAAGGGGAGGGGGGGAAAACGAGGAAGGGGAGGGGGGGAAAACGAGGAAGGGGAGGGGGGGAAAACGAGGAAGGGGAGGGGGGGAAAACGAGGAAGGGGAGGGGGGGAAAACGAGGAAGGGGAGGG